>NC_044187.1:36022539-36267539 GCF_900880675.1 Sparus aurata | reverse complement strand
GTGTCAAGGTTAAAAGCAGAGGGACCGTCAACTGTCACCCACCACCGCCACCCTGAGCGAACACAAATGCCATTTGTCGCCGCAAACATTTGTGTCACAGTCAAGGATGAATGTTTACATCTCTGTTGTTTTTCTCATCTTCTGGCTAACAGTGTATCAATACTAGTTAGCTTCTGCCTGTGGTTTGACATTGTAAGCGTCGGAGTCACTGTCGTTGCTGTGCTTTTTCACGAGTGTCGAATCAATATCGGTTCGCGGTAATTTATTGTTGGTCGCCTTTGTCTTTGTGTCAGGTGACACGGGTTCAGCATTTAAGATGCTGTTGGTGTGTCTTGCCGCGTGGTTAGCTCTGTGATGGATACGCAGGGGGTGCCACTACAGACTTTTCTGTGATAACTGACTTTGCTTACCTTGGTAAGGTTCAGATCTTACTTTTCCCAGTTTGTTTTTTGGAGATTGTTTGTTTGTGGGATTAAGGTACACAGTAAGAACATGATGTTGGTGTTTAATATCTTGTGTGTGCTCAAACCAGCTGAAAGTTCTCTCATGTGTGCTTCTTTTTTCTTAAACTGTTTGTCTCTCTTTCTCCATCTCAGCCACCCCCTCTCTTTCAGCCTTGCTTATAAGACACACCCAGTGATGTTGTTACAGTATCACATAGCACCCCCACATCCTCACGTTTACTCCCTTTTCATTGCTGAACAAATGTTTTGAAAGCTGATACTCACACACAGTTGAGGACAATTTTTGAAAGAGGGTGAAGTTTTTTGTCATATTGGCAATGTAGCTCAAGGGAAGGCAATGTTGCTGCTTTTTACACACACACACATACATATATGTGTGTGTGTGTGTGTGTGTGTGTGTGTGTGTGTGTGTGTAAAAACAACAATCTTGATACAGTTTCCTTACATTTTGGTTTTTGAGATAGGGGCAAGCAAGCTGGTCTGCTACAGCAAAGACAAAGCCTCTGTATATGGGACTGAGCTACCAGGGCACCCCCTTAAATTTGTCTTTTAAATGAGTTTTAATCAAGATACATACATACTGAGTTGGACATTTTATAGGTCCACTGGCAAAATCCACTGGCCAGTGCTCGCTCATGGTCAAACTTCAACTCTAACCTAGTTTGGCATTTCTATACTCCAGCCTCTTGATAGTTATTGGCAACGTAGACAACAATAGCAGTATATGTGCTGATTCATCGCCCTAGCTATTAACAGTATACCTGTTAGATGCACACATAGTGGTAGTTGGCAAGTTTGCATACTTTTTACATACATCAGCTACCAAAAACTGGTGTCAACCTCTAGCTGTCTTCCAAAGTATTCCCTCAAAATAGTCATTTATGTTCTCAATGTGCTGATGTGTTTACCTCAAACAATGAATGACTGCACTTGAATTACTGAAATATTCGGTCAAATTTTTACTGTATTTAGAATATAAAGATATTATATTATTATATAAATATTATGTTATTATATGTTAGAATTATATAATTGTGGCTGTTCAACACAATGTGGTGTTGTCTTGGACATTGAACTGATGAGACTTGGCGTGGCTGGATAACTGCTATACATGAGAAACAAAGTTAAGCTACAAAACATGCTACATCTACAGTTTACTGTCAGGTTTGGGATTAGCAACAGCCAGTTTGATGGAATTTCTGAGAGGACCTTTAGAGAGGGCATCAGCTAGTTTATGTGATCTCCAAGCTATAGACATGTTGAATATTAGGGCTGGGTATCACCAGATACCTCGCGATACGATACTATCACGATATTTTGCCCACGATAACGATAATATCACGATACAGCGATTCTGCGATAATCGATATATTGCAAGAAATTTCATCCACGATACATCACGATATCTGACAAAACATTGTCAATCAATTTCACATGAATGACAGCCAAGTAAACAAAGAGTATATTGCACAGTGTCTCTTCTTAACACACACACTGACTACAACTATCATTAAATATCTATATGTGTGGGTTTCAGAGCTACTTAAACCATTTTTTAAATTTTATTTGGTTGTATACCTATGTTTGAATAAAGATAAAGCTGTCCTCCGAAGAGGGGTGGTGGTGGTGGGCCAAAAAATAAATAAATAAAAAATAAATAAATACATTTTTTTTAATTTTTTTTTAAACATTTTTTAATATCGATATTTGGCACCAGTGTATCGATAACGTACCTCAAGACAAAATATCGCAATATATCGTAGTATCGATATTTTGGCACACCCCTATTGAATATATAGTTCATTATTCTGAACAGCTTCAGCAGACACTTCATTCCTCAGGCCACAGGTCTTAGCTTGTTGAAGGATTGTGGTTTGTTTGGGGATGTGCGATAACAGAAATGTTTCTTTCAAAAAACAATCAACCAAGTCAATGGAAAAGCAAGACAGACGGCGATTAAGCCCCTCCAAGTCCAAACCTAGAAAGAAAACATTTGGGGTCAGAATTCTAGGAAAATTTACCACAGCAGCAAAGGGACAGAGAAAACACTTCTGGTTCTGCCTGTTTGTGGCGTCATCACCTAACGCTGAAGGAAATTAAGCATCTGAGCATCGTGTGTGTGTTTGTATGGAGTTGGGGGTGACTTAGCATGGAGCCCTGACTAGAGAAGAGAGTTAATATTAATCAGATGTTGAGCGCTACGCTAAGAGCAGTTGGGTGGGTTATAATCACGGTAGGGTGTTAGTGAGCGGGCTTTGACCCTGGCTGACCTGGGACCAGCCCATATCCCTCCCTCTGGGGCCAACATCAATCCAGCAAAGCTCCTGAGGCTCTGGTGGAGCAAGAAGGGGATTTGGCTTTTATTATCTCACGTGAGTCAACAGAGGGGGGCTGTGGGCTTCACAGCAGGGGTGGCGCTTGTCAGAACCCAGTACATGCTGCTAATGAAATATAACAATCTCTTCAAAAGTTGACTGTTGGGGGAAACCGCCACAATTTCAGAGTGAGTTGAAAACAAAAGTTGGATTCGTCAGAGTTTTTCGGAAACATCATCTATTTGCCCCAACCACCTCTCTATTTCTCTGGACTATTTCAGAGTTTTTCAGTAATTAAACAACAGGCAGTTTTGACCAAGTATTCCAAATGGTCAGCTGGACACTTAGAAAGGATCAAATCAGCATAGCAAAAGATTGAGCTAGCTAGGCAGTTTTGTGTTCATACCGAGGGTATTTATTTGATTTGGGAAATCCCAGGATCTCTGGAAAGCTACAACGTTAGTTTAAGTTTACAGGCTGACTCAAGACAAATTAGAAATTGTCTCTATTGCTAAGTCATTACCATGGGTTGGCCTAATTGCTTGAGTACAAAATTACATTTAATTACATATAGTCTACTATACAAATAGTTTATAGAAATATTCTACTGACGTGACTGTTTGTAAGTAATCAGACCCCACGTATTTCTATTAACACCAGCAAAACTTTTTTACATTTTGAGAGCTAATTGGCCCGCAACAGGAATACATTCTGATTATAACTTTTCTTTAGTTGGGAACTTTATAAGTGCAATATTACATCACCAATGTTTCATCTTCCTATGTGGAAGAAAATATAAGCAGTAAATAGAGCCAAATTTTGAGCCATTAAACCATTTCTGAGTTTTATTTCATTACCATTCACTCAAGCTTGTGCCTGAACGCCACGATATCTCACAGATGAGAATTCGGAGATGATTTAGTTATGTTGTGTTTAGCCAGCCTACCCCTGGAGCAGTTTGAAATGTAATGTGATTAATAGAGAACGTCCCATTTTGCTTGTTTATACTACAAAAGTCCATATACATCTGTAGATATTTAAGCTTGTGCTCTTATGTCTCCCCTGTTTGAATGCCTGCAGGGTTAAGACTTTCACTTATTCTCATACATACAGCAAAGCTGATGAAAACCTTTCTTAAAACAAGCTTATGAAGTGAAGTACTTCATAAGATTAAAGAAAACTACAGCATTTTAAGCCCAATTCCATGCATACATCAGGATGGACATTTCTTGCAGTGTGGTAAAGAAACTTTCCTCTGTTCTGAGTAGCCTGCCCTGCCTCACTGCTGCTTCCAGCTCCTTTTATCTTGTTATGTGCACTGTATATGGCCTGTGTCTGAGGCAGTACTGCAGCCCTCATGCTGGCTCACTTCCAGGACGAGATGACAGACACTCATATGTTGTCTTGGTCTGTACATCTCAAATCAAGCTTTCAACTACAGCTTTGCTATAATACACCAAGGTAGCTCTATCTTCTGCACCCCAAATCTCGGTCACCAGCTCCTCTGTCCCTGTCTTCGTTGATGCATGGCGTTTAATTTCCTGGCGAGAGGCTGAGATGTTTTTTTGAAGAAGGGGGGTTGGGGGGTCAGGAAAGACTTCAGAAATGGTGACTGCCATCTCAAACTTTCCAGGAGGTCCATATAGAGGGGATGGAAGAAATGATTAAAGATATGAAGACATGGAGGAAGGTGGGATCATGGGAAGGGTGGAGGGAGGGTCTTGCGGTCTGGAGGAGGGAGGGTTTGAGTTGGAGATTAGAAATTGAAGGGGTGCTTGTAATACACAGCACCAAATCATTGGCCAGTTGCTTGCCTT
Source organism: Sparus aurata (assembly GCF_900880675.1). NCBI lineage: Eukaryota > Metazoa > Chordata > Actinopteri > Spariformes > Sparidae > Sparus > Sparus aurata. The sequence goes on along the minus strand of NC_044187.1, from coordinate 36,262,943 downwards.
CACATGCACTTTATACTCTTCAGAGCCAGCACTTTGTCATCTCCAGATGAATCAGTCCAGATTCAGGGTCCAGCTAAATTGTAGGACTTAATCGCTGCCTCTTTATATCTTGTGCTCAGCGGGTGTGAATAAAGTGTGCTCTTCCATACTGTTGCTTCTGCATGCTGTCCAACTAAATAATCTCTCTTTGCTTCTCTCCTTCCTTCTCTTCGTCTGCAGTATGGATGTACGGCTTTACAGACAGCCCAAGGAAAGAGGCCTCAGGTAGCCTTGTGTGTCTATGTCAACATGTTGAATATGCATGCACTACTGTGCTCGTGCAGAGGGGAACTTGCCAGCTGCATCCCTTTTGTTTTTTGGCAGTTTATTTCTTTTTTACACTTTTCTCGACATCTGCTTTGCATGCGGCGTCATCTTCCTCTGCGTCCATCAGTCTCTCTCTCTCTCTCTCTCTCTTTCTCTGCAGTCTGTCTATCCATCTCTGCAGACTTTATCGGTCAACACAACAGCTAGGCGCAGTGCCAGAGGGCCAGAGCATGGACTTTAGTTCTGCATGTGGCGAAGACTGAAATGAGGTGTCAAGTCTCGTCTCACTATGCGCGTTCAGTACAGTACAGAGTCGTGAGATAAGAAACTGACTTGAAATTGTCTCCGCTGCTATAAAAATACTAGGGAAGAACAGTTCCCCGTCTGGTGTACATTCTCTGAGACATTTAACTGTAATTGAGGCGTTGCCGGGGAAAGACAAATAAATGTTGTCTCCTTTCATCAGAACTATCACTGTGTCAGAACGAGTTCTGAACCGCGAAGACAAATCCACCTTTGAACAGATTCAGGCCCAACCCCAACACACTCTTTGCCCCTGCCACTTAGTCCTACCTTCCATTTTGCAGGATCACATCAAGGTGTAGTGAGGCACACTACAAACCCAGGGTTATGAGACCCACCAGTTGTTTCAATGTATTATGGTTCTTTTCATTATCGCATGTGTTAAATAATCGCTGTTAGTTTGGGGATAACTTGGTAGCTTACTTACTAGCTAGCTAACGTTGCATCGTTATTGCTACTTTGTGCATGGAAATCCTGCATTTTGACATATTTCAACATTGCATCCCCGGCTCTGATGGTTCTCAAGTCCAGCAGTGAAGTTGCTGCACTTGGTTATGCTCCTCACATATCAGTGCAAACTAGCAGGGTAGGAGCACGGGTTGCTAATGTTAGCCTGTAAAGCATCGCTAGTGGCCAGGTAATGAACCAGTGTCCGTAATTATTCTTTTTTAGAACGTCCATGCTTTTCTGTCTCCATCAGATAAATGGTAAATGCCATTGTGATTGTCACAGTAACACCAAAGAAATCACTCCAGCTGAAGACGGTGTATTGGAGATGTTTGGTCTGGTCGGTTTAAATAAAAGCCATCAACGACTAGTGATGACGTATGAGGGTCTTGAAGGGCTGTCCTGTTTCGTAGGGGGAGATTTCATTTGTGTTAAACAGTTGAAGAAAACCACTCGTGAGCTGCACAGTCAACACTTTAGCCACGTGAATATTGGTTTGAGGGAGATCTCCTCTTAGACTTTTAAGGACATTGGCATCGTGCATACAGGATATGCACAGCTTAACTATGAATACAATCAGTGTTCAACATCTTTTCCCATTTTCAAAGAGAATCCACTATCTCAGATATGATATTAAGTGGGAAGATGGAGAGATCTGCTGACAAAGTGTAGTACTTTTCCTCACAGCTGCAGTAATTAGCCAGCGCTCATGTCTTCTGTAGATTGCCATTGCTAGTGCTGACGTGGTTTTTTCTCTTTTTATAAATTATATTTAGCTATCTTTTTTGAAACGGTAGATGTAGTCTCCTTCATCTCTCTTTGCCAAAATGTGTCAGCTGTGACTGAAAAGGGTCAGCAGTTAGACATGTGCTTGGAAGCAAACTCAGTAGGATGTTTGGCTCTCGCCTGTCTGCTGCATATTCCTTATATTAGTGATCAATTGTCAGTTTTCTTAAAAAAAAACTTATAGAAAGGTTTTCTGCTGAAGCTGATGCTACATATAGAACAGGTCACCTGTGTTATTGAAGTTGATCCTTTCATTTGCACTTTGGACGTGTCTGATCATAAAAAATGGATTTTTGGCGGTGAAGTGCTGTTGGTCAGGGATGGCTTCATTCTGACTTCAGTCATACAGTCACAGTGATAATGTCATGAATTAGCTGCCAAGGTATGACTAATGTTAGAGCCAGTATATTGCAGCACAGGTGCACGTATATGAGCTTTCAGCCCAACCTCCCCAGAAGATATGTTCTTAAGGGCAATAGTGCACTGAGGAATTACATTCAGTATCAACCTCTAGTAAAGTTAAAGTTGGTGGATGAATGTGTAAACACATATTTGTTAAACAGTTAACCAGGTTTCACTTCCTGACTTAGACCAACAAGTAGTGCTAGCTCTTTTAGAGGTCATTAAATACTTTTTCTTTTTCGCTCTCTTTTTGAAAGTTAGATGAGAAAATTAGCTGGACGTGATTGAAGTAGTGAAGCAGGCGGAAGCAGCTACCGCGGGTCTGTCCAAAGTGAAAAGAAAACATATGCATACTAACACCTCTTAAGTGAAATAAAAGCTATATGTTGATGAACATCAGTTTGTCCGTCTGCCCAACACGTCTGCAGTGTAGGTTGTGACCTCAATGTCAATGCAAGACTCAGTTTCCTGGTTGTGTTGAGATTCAGCCTTAGAGGTGCTTGTAGGCATATTTCTTAATTTTGTAAAGAGTCAGTTGTGCCTTGCTTTCAGTCGCATTGCTAATCTAGCCTAATAGCTATCCAGCTTTAACTCTGTAATGAGCTTCACTGTATTTCCACAAAATGTTGAACTATTCCTTAAAAGAGTAACTTGAACACTTGATCCACTGTCTTGAGGTAATTACACGTCTAGTAAATTGACTGTGTGACACTTTGGGTCCTGCGAGTGAAACATGAGCTGTGTCCTTTCTATATTGATATCATACCACGAGCAAACATTCTATCTTTACAACTTCTTGAAACGTTTTGCTTTTGTTAAGAGGCTGTGTACAGGCTGTGTTTGTTAACATTGTAGATAATGTTGTCCCTGACATTAACCATCTGTTAACTGCCTAACCTCACCCACACCTTCATTTACACTCACGTACACCTTGCTGCAGCTGCCATGCACACATGTGGTGACAATAATTTGTTGAAAGAAATGACATCAAATGTTGTGGAAGGTCATCAGTGAATCAGTAAGGATCCGCTGGGGAGTGAGCTGCATTTATTTGATGATTTGTTATGATCAGCCGCAGCATCTCCCAGAGGAACATTTTACTGCTCAAAGCTTGCTCCTTTATGGCTATGGAGCCGTGAAGGAGCTCAATGAGAGTTCTCGTTTCAGTCTCGTTGTCGTCTTTTTTGGTCTCAAACGTTTCTCACTTGTTTCTCCTAAAATTCCTTAGGAGCAACAGGTGAGACTTGAGACTTTACCGCTTAAACCTTGCTCCTTTCCAGCACTGGGGAGACATTCTGAAACTTCACTGAGCGCTCGATGAGATCTCCTTTGAAACTTACAGGGAGCCCAAGTTGAGATTTTCTGCACCTGTTTCTCAGGAGAAACAATTGAGAAACAGGAGAAATCAGCCACAGCCTCACTTTGGTCTCACACAGATCTCATAGTTGTCTAGGAGAAATGAATGAGACACTACTGAGATCTCTTTTCCAATTTTCGCTTCCTCTGGGCTGAGTCACGCTCAGTCACTGAGTGAAATCACCCTTCCAACAAATTGGCAGACTGATGCGTATATCTGACTTTCTTACAGTCATTTCTGACCTACTCAACATCAATTTATCTGTTCTCGCTGCATAAATGTCACAGACACAGACATGCTGAGACACTTAAACAACAAAACACAACAGGTTGTGAAGCGTAATAGGCTAAAATACCCTCTCCAATCTGTTTATATCCATCTCTCTGTGGCCGAGCAAGCAAACAGGCGTGTCTTCAGCTCAGACTGGGTAAATACCACGTGAAATTAGTAAATGAAATCACTGCTGGCATTGAAAAGGTTAAATATCAGAGAGGAGAGCGAGAAAACACAGTGGCCTAACCCCAACCGAAATGCTTTCTTCTTTTGTTTCACATAAACATGGACCCAGCCTCATTCCCTGTTTCTCTCTCTCGCTCTCTCCTCCTCTCATATGTTTCTATTTAAGGCCAGCAGTGCCGACTACCGTGATTGGTGTGTTCACCCCCCCTCCTGACTCGCCGTCCAACGGCTGGCTCCCAAAGGCAGCGGAGGGGAGGCCTTTCCTCTCAACCGCACTGTTGATTTTCCACAGGGAAACTTCACCATTCTTCCACTCATTCCCTCCTCAGTCTTCCCCACCAACCACTAGCTGCTCCTTTATTTCTCCTTTTCCTTTTTAATTTGTCACTTTCTCTCTATTTTGGATCTCAAAGTTTCAGGTCATGGATCCACATTAGGTGTGAGATGCCGCCCCTGCAACAATTTCCATCCTGTTCCCTCCTTTTGTTTTGATTCCTTCCAATGCTCCTCAGTCCTTTGCTGTGGGCTGGGGGTCAACTCAGCTATATGGCCAGACGTTTGGGACTATGCAGCCGAGTTGCGAGCTTGCGTTCTGATTGGTCGGGGTGGCAGGGAGCAGGGGCTGGCCGATGGCTGCGTACCGGGTGCATGGCAGCAGCGGTGTAGTTGGTTGCGGCGGTCGTTCGCGGGGCGCCACGGCGGGCAGGTGGTTGACAGCCTGTTTCTTCCCCTCAGGGATTGACAGCTCGGAGCCCATGGTGCTGGAGCAGTACGTGGCCGTGGCCAGCTACGAGAGGCAGGAGAACTCGGAGATCAGCCTCAAGGCCGGCGAGACAGTGGATGTGATCGAGAAGAGCGAAAGTGGTGAGTGGAATCTTCTTCTGTTGACGGTCACACACTCCATGTAACACAGGCCGTGTGAAAATGTGTCGTTGTCAAAACCAACATGCTTTTCGAACTGCCTGACGTTTGGGTCGTTCCTTCCTGTTTGTATCTTCCTCTCTCGGAGAACACATTAATAATGTAAACACACTCCTCGCACACACACACACACACAGAGGTATGCTCACTCAGCATCTCAATCCCTCCCTTCTCTTCATTTCACTCCCTCTTTTTCTAACCCCTTTGTCCGTAAGAGTGCCTCACTCCATCCTCCCTCCCGCTCCCGTGCTCTCCCGCAGTCTTTCCCCGCTTCGACCAATCTCCTGATCGCCTAGCTAGGACTTGGCACCACCTGGAGGTGCTGTTTGGCTGGCAGGAGTTAGCGTGCATGTGAAAGAAAGGCATTGTTGTGGCCGGGGCCAGTCTCTGGCAACACTTGATAATAACCAACATTAATACATGGTAAATGAATGGTTAATCCAACTGGAGTTGGTTTTTATTTGGCTGTTTTGGAACAATGAAATGCTTTACAGACCAGTTATTAAGCAACCGTTTATTGTTATGTTGCAACTGATGTTAACAAACATTTACAAATGCTTAACACATTGTTTATGAAGCATTCCACAGTTTTACTGCTGAGGACACATGGAAGAACAGTGCTGAATTTTGTGCGATTTAGACCAGTGACACATGGAATAATGATAAATGTTTAATAGGCAGCGTAGTAGTTCAGCTCCGGTGGTAACTCAGTTCACATCGACAGTAAATACAAAGAACTTTGTTCTTGTCAAGTGAACCATCTGGCAGGGCTGTGAAGCTGAACATTCCATTCAAAAGATACTTATTTTTTTTTTTTATCAATTTCTGCTGAAGGAGGTGTGTTTCTGCTGCCATCCACAGCGTTGCGTTGATTTCCCAAACTACGGAGCGGGCCGAGGGTCATAACGGGCGTGCGTTAATTGCGTGCACCGTATTCGACACAGCACTTTCTTTGGTCCTCAGCAACAAACCTGCCAAGCATGAATTAGATTAGATGAACTGTTCTGGAGATATGCACATAAGACAGGTAGGCAGAGAATCCTTGCTTGACAGTGAGACGCAGCACCTTACAGTTCACCTTGCCTCTCCCCTGGAGAAAGTCTGTTCAGCAATCCCACTGCTAGATGTTATTTTCCACTCAAGCAGCCACGGACGAGCAGCAGCTTGCACAACTCAAGTCAGCAGAAAGCTTGGCAGAAAGAATCCTGTTGTTCTCTAGAATCTTATCTAAACACAGCTTACATGTGTGAATTCATTTTTCGTTGAGATATCTTGCCTTCCCATCTTTGAATGATTATGTGTCTAAGTGAGTCGGGTCTGGCTTTGAACTAGCTTGTCATTTCGTCTCTGTGTATGATTCACGTACACATTGGTGCATTTCCAGTTTGTTCCCCTGTAAGCATAAATGTGGTAATCGTGAAATTAAGTTTTCACAGAGTGAATGAGTTCCATGGAAAATGATTTATTTAGCGATGTGGCTTTGGGACAAACTTCAAGCATGTTGATGTCTTCATGTCCGTCTCTCCTTTCGGCTTTGTTTGTGGGGTTTTGCAATGTCAGGTGTTCCTGTTAACTCATGACTTCTGGGGAAAATGAATTTCTCTCATTCAGCTTTGATTCCCAGGAACACTGTAGTTTTTTTTTTTGTTTTTTTTGTTTTTTTTTTTAAGTGTTTCTCAGCCACAAGATAATTTTCTTTGGTGATCCCATTTCTGAATGTCCTGGCCTGACGACAGCATATGCTCACCAGACCGGTTTGAAAGCTCCATCTGAATATTAACATGTACCACTGACTGAAGCACTTACAGCAGCATGAGCAACCGCTGAACTCTGAGGAGCTCTCATCCAAGAGCTGGATCTGTGTGCTGTCGTCATTTGCTGGGCCAAAGAAGTGGAGCAACAGCCATGATGATGATGATGATGATGACATCACTCAGTCACTATGCCAAGACAAACACATCTGAGAGCTCGTATAGCAACCCACAGCCCCCTTTCCGCTTTCAAAGCTTTTACTACAGCCTTGTGGTCTCTCAAAACAAGGGTGAAATCAATGTTTTTTTTACTTGCTTTTCCCGTCAAATGCTTTGCTTTTTGCTAAGCATTCCTATGCTGTCCCTAATTCAAACACCGAATATTTCAGCCAGTGGTTAAGTGTCTGCAGGCTTGATCTTATGTAATTATGGGTTCAACTCCATAGTCGGTTGTTGTTGTTTTGCCCCATGTGAGAAGTTATTGCCCTTGCAAGTCTACACCAAGCTGTTCCACTGTTCTGTGTCAAGAAGATCTTTTGTCATAGTGAAAACTGGTTAAATCAGTAATGTGCATGAGCCGGGGGCTTGGTGTGTATGCGGATGAGTTTGTATGGATGGTTATGCCCTCGTGTGAGGGAATTCTGTGTACTTGTATCCTTGCCCATCCTATCTAGTAATTTGAGATTTATGAAGCACCAGGGGAGTCGAGGACAGACTCAGACTCAGACCCAGAATCATCCCTGAGAGAGGAGAAGAGGCCATGTCTGGGCCACTGTCATGGTTTTCTCTCTCTGGTTTCTCCTCGGACATGGGAACCATAGAGCGTCTGGAGAGAGGAATGTCTCAGCTGGAGAAAATAAATCTGCATATGTGACCAGTTAAATTATATGGTGTGTTAGACCAAGAGGAGGCAGTGATGGGAAGGAGACGGAGAGGAAAGGTCAGGGTGTTTTAAAGGCTGGGGACCCTTGTCAGAAGGTACTTGATGTGAATAACTCATGGGCAGCAGATGGGGCACGGGGAGCATTACAGTTACGTAGTGCGAGGTTAAGATACAAGTATTTGTGATTTTTTGGTTGACAATTTGCCTGAAGAATTCTAGTCCTCTTAGAAATGACATGAAAAGGGAGTCCACAGCAATGCTAACAGCTCTATAAAACGGTCCCCAGGCACAGCAGCTCTTTCAACTAAACATAAGCACAGGAATATGCTTATACTGATATGCAAATATGCTGGTCCTGAGCAGGTATAATGTTTACCGGGTTCACCGTCGTGGTACCGCGTGTTAGCCAATTAGCACTGGACACAAAGTTCAGCTGAGGCTTATGGTCATGTCATCAGTTCATAAAGTAATTAATCATAAGCCAAAGTTTTGGACACACCGAAAGTTAAAGTGCTCGAGGAAAAGTCAGAGGAGCACCAAAGTTATCAGGAGTCATCATCTGGGGACGGTAGATATTTGTACGTTTCAAAGTGATCCAGCGAGTAGTGAAGATAATATCCTAACTAATATCTTGAAATAATATTGTAACTACTCTCTGGATATATATATATATGTATGGAAAACCTTGATAACATTTTTTAAGCTTTGGTGTGTCACTCCAGTCGCAGTTGTGCACAGGATCCCTTCATTCTCGGTCAGCTCTCTATTGTCTACTACTTGAAAAATGCAAAAACACCCACACAAATACGGGATGCTGTGTTGAACACAGCTGTGTTTTCTTCTCCACTTTCTGATATCATCTCAGAAAATAAACTGTATTTTCAGCAATAGCCTTCTACTCTGTGGCCACAGTGACAAAGGGGGAAATAAATGTGGGGAAAAATACCTTTTTCTCCCCGTTTCATCAGCCAAGACTAATGGATCTGCCAGGAGGACCTTGACGCTAAACTGCAAACCGGAGTCTTTGGGTTAGCGTACAGCCCAAGCCACAACGCCAGCCGGAGAAGCCATTTGCCCAAATATTTTGGCCCCTCCTTACAGCCAAGTTTCAGGGGCATTTTGTCACAATTGATTTAAAGAGATTAGACAGATTGGCTTACCTCTCTCTGGACTATACTCTAAACCTCACATTGAGAACGGCTGCCATTTGTGTTGCCATATAATAATCCTCCTATTTTTGAAAAAGATAAGAGTTGTGTTTCTGTGTGCTTTGTTATACGTTTCTACAGTCTACACGGCAATGAAATCTCACGGTTATGTAGCATTGCTTGTCAGCAGTTACAGCACTGTTTTGAAGGAAGAATCATTGCCAGGAGTTTTGGTAATATTTCACCACCACATCTTTGGAAGTGCCCAGGAGATCTAGTGAGGGAATGCCTTTCCAAAAAAAGCCTTGAGCTAAAATTTAGCATCAGAACCTCACATCGCTTTAGGTCATTTAGACTATAAGCTGTAGTTAAGAAGAGGGTAAGACTTACCTTAAGGCTGTTCAATCATTGCAGCATTTGTATGCTGGAGCAGCTCAAAGAAGAAAAAATTCCACCGAATTAAAGCCTTGATGAATTCAGTTGTTGATTTCTAGTATGTTGATTAGACTGCCTGTCCTTTGGCTCTCGGCTCTACCTCCAGTGTTAAGGAACTGTAGTACGGAAACTTACACAGGAACCTGGCTTTGATGTTTGGGGCAAGGGATTCATTACTCTGAACTTGGAACATGATCATTCATAAAAGAATTCCCTTCATAAGTCAACAGCCCCAACCAGAAACCAACATGTTTAATTTAAATGGAAAAAAAGACACCACTAATCCGTTACTAAGCTAATAGTTTCAGAACCACAACATTGAGAATCCAACAAAGATACAATAAATAAAATAAATAAATGTTGCCCAAAATGTTGTACTTTTAAACCATTGTAAAATAATGCTTAACCATTCTTTTTAATCTGCAGATTCAATTACATTTTAAATGTTACGTGGACTGTCGAGCCCTCTAAAAATGATCAAAAGTTACAAAATGTGAAATGATGCACCCTTTCTCTATTAAAGCCTTCTCTGGAGGGAGCTATAAAAGGTGTTTGCATAGAAGCTAAATTGATGTACCCTACGCCTTAGGCTGTCAAATGTAGCCCATGTCTTAAATCAAGGTCTACTGAGTGCTAGCTTAAAGGATGTTCTGGATCAGAGAGCACTGTTTTGGACAGAGTTTACATGGGTGACTGTCAACAACATTAGCATTGCCTCCAGGCTATAAAACAGACAGCCAGTATTAATCAGGGTGGTATGTCTTGAGCCAAGAGATGGCCTAGTATCATACCCACAACACCCTAACTTAGCCCTGTAAACTAGCCTCACCCTCAGGCAGTAAAAAGTGCTAAACTGCTTCAGTCACAGTCTTCGTGTTGAGCTCAGACAATCTGGGAATAGCAGAGGCTCAGGAGAGACTATTTTAAACTGACCAGGGAGCCACTTCGAGGGCCTGAGGTTAAAAACAGCATGTTTAAATTAGCATAGAAAAGACATGGACACTGATACTGACAGAGAGCTAACAGGCTGTGGTAATCTGCCTGTTCTGCATTTCAACAAAGTCTATTGTTTTTAAAGAGCATGATGATAGAGTTAGCACAGAGTGGCGTGTGTGTCAGAGAAGGATATTTTAGCTAGAGTGTGGTACTGTAGCAGATGCTAGCACACATACACCATATGAAGGATAAACGCAGAGTTCTAGCTTGACCCCACTGAGCGTGATGTTTAGTCAATGCTGGATATTCAAAGTCCCACCGCTCAATATATGCTTTCACTTGTAACAAGTCTGGCTCTGTAACAAGACTCCCACATTTAATGAAAACTCCAACCATGACATCAGCTTCAAGAGGAAGTAACATGAGCTTCAAACTGGGATGCTATGCCCCCATCTCATTGTGTCAGTGAAGAGCACAACCTTGAAATTGGCTCAGACTTTCTAGGAAGAAAGCACAGAAGAGGTTGGCTGGCCCCTCATGTGTCCTATTTTTATCTTTGAAACCAGCTTTGAAGTGTCTTAAAGTGGCACTCCTTTAGAATATCCAATCTTTCGCATATACAGTAGTCATCACTCGCATGTTTGAGAGGTAGATGTTAAAAGTTAGCCGTTTTGCTCTTGATGGTGAACGCCTTTTCAAAGAAGAAAGAAGTTTCAGTTTGTTCTTCTCAAAGAGCAGTGAAGTGGGTGGAGGCATATTCCCCATTGTAAGTTGACATTTAAAAGTTATCATACTAACCTTAACAATTCTCAAAACAGGAGGAAACATGGGAGTACCCTGCGTATTTTTACCATATTGCTGTCGAGGATGCTCATTACCAAATGTTTTTAATTTAGTTTTTATTTATTGATGTCTTTTGTTAGGCAATCAATCAACTCAACAAAATAAGAAATGCACATTGCAAATACCCAATGCCCACCATCCAGACTCCTGCATGAGAACCTGTAGAGAAAGTTTGAAACGGTTTGAAAAAGTGTAGATTTAAGGCACACCGATGGATCAAAGTTCTGTTCAGAAATACATTTTATTATTTGAGTAATAAGTCCTTTAAAGCCACTATAACATCTTCCCAAGGAACAAGTGGTAAAAGTAGTTGCATGTAACCTTGAAGCTTGACAGTTTAGCCAGTGTTGTAGTTTCAAAGTTTTTTCTGATATTTGGTGTTGGGCAATATGAGCTCTTTAGAAATGCAGTATTGCACGTTGCTTTTGAAACTGGGATTCTTGAGTTTTGGGTGTGAATGCTGGATTTCCATTCACGGGGACTACATGCAGTGATGCATATCATCTTCACTTTCAGGGAGCTCTAAAAGCAGGAAAAAAACATTGCAGCATACTGTAGTTTATCCGAAATTGGCCCAAAATATAAAATAATAATGACTTTGGCAAGACAAACATTAGGCAGCTCCCATAGTTGACTGATGATCATATTGTGATGCGATTTCAAGGAAAAAACCTTTAACTATTGTTGTTAACTATTGTGTTGCTGTAGTTATTGTATAGCTACTTATATAGAAAAGAAATTACCACATTTAATGAGAAAATATCATTGTGACGCACAAGCCTCCCAACCAGGACTGCGAGTGAGAGCCAGACAAGGTCCTCTATTTACTGATGGTGATTATGTGATGTAATTTAAAGCAACATTGTTGTTTTGAATCATAAATTCTGATTCGAATTGGACACCCGAAATCAAAGATTCACACCCCTAGTAGTATTAATCTTTACCTCACCATTGGCATCACAGGAACACAATTTTAGGGTTTGAGCTCAGTGATAGAATGTTTCTTCCACAAATGCTCAAAGTGAGATAGTTGACTTGACTTTTCTCCTTTTAAATGTAAACATACTTTGACATTGGAGTTTTTTATCAAAGCAGCAGGTATTTTGTAGCATCTTTTTGCACTGATGTTTCAACTGGACTCCTATACTACTGTTAGAAGTGCTCCAACTACAAATCACCTAACACTGGTAATCCAGAAAATGAATGCAAGTTTTGCCTTGAGAGGCCTGAACACTAGAAATAACTTTTCTCAATTTGCTCCTTTGTAGATTGTGGAGTATCAAAGTATGGTTGGTTTTTCTTTGTTGGTTTTTCAGCAATTCTCATGGTTGTACTTTGCTGCTGAGATATGGGATATTTAAAAGCTTGACAGGGAGTTTCAATGCATAGGTGTCATTTCTCTGGATTGTGTCTGGTCCTGAGTTCGGAATGTGGTTCAGTCACTACTTTAACCTTTTATCATCTTGAGCAAGTCCACATGGCCAGCTGTGGCTTCGGGGTAGAGCCAGCACCTTGTTATCAGAAGGTAGCTGGTTCGATTCCCCTGGTCTGCACGTTGAAGTGTACTGAACCCCAAACTGCTCCTGATGTGCTGGTCAGCACCTTGCATGGCAGCCACCACCATCAGTGTATGAATGCATGTATGAATTACTGTACATCGCTTTGGACAAAAGCGGCTCATAAATGATGAAATAAGCAACGTGTTTTAGTACTTGCTGCTATCCAGGGGAACTGTTACTAATTAGATGCTGAGAAAAGAAAACAAGAGTGACGGTCACCTTGTGGATCCTCCGCAAATGCTGCATTTCTAATAGACATAATTAAAAAAAACTGTCTGATGACCGTTTTGACAATGCCGAAATAAGAAACGGAAAGGAAAGCATGTAAGCATGTGCCGTTGTTCTTGAAAGGGAAATATGCATGAAAAACCACTGCTTTGAAGCGCCAGCCAAACAATTACAGGCTCTCCCTCTGTTGTCTTATTTCCCCCATACCAGCTCTCTCCCTCTCACTCATTTGCCCTCTTTCTGGCCTATGTCTTTTTCATTGTGTCACTTCATGCATCTCCCATCATCCCAAACCTCTCCCACAGGGCCCAGGTCTGTGACGGTCAATGATAATCTTGCTCTGCTCAGTTACTGTGCCACTGTGTTCACCATGACCTCCACTTTCCCTCTGTGGTAGAAAGCAGGCAATTATTGCCTGCCAAGACATGGTGTAGCTAGACACTCCAATTAGAGCTCCACGCTGTAAGAAATGCCAATTACAGCCCCTCTGCTGTCTCACATCATATTTTGTGCAGTGTGTATAAATGTGGGAGACAGCAGCTGTTTCTGCATAACCTCTCTGAATATTAGGCATTAGGTGTTCAGTGCCTCATAAATCCCTCAGAACAGTTGGTTCTGTTATGTCGGACAAACTAGCGAGAGAATCAGTTTAGAAAAGGAAAATAAAAAAAGCAACACGATTGTTGACCTGTTCTATTTTAGTGTAGATGTAGGCTAGGCAAGCACCTTGGCAATAAAAAGACCTGACACCTACCAGGGAAATGAGCACTTTTATTCTAATCATATCGAAAACCACGCATCAAAGCTGGGGTTCAAGTCAAGAGGACTGACAAAGCATTGGGATTGCTTTGCACATCATGTGACTCACCCAAACACAGGTACACAGAGTGAACCTAGGCACCAATAATAATATATGATCATTTCAACCTGTTTAAACAAGTGTGTTCTGCTGTACTAAATGTACAGATGGCTCGACAATGTGCACTTCAATACCTGAACACCATGTATTTGTCTTGCACTGGTTCACTTTCACAGCTGCCAGCACCCACCTCAACAGCTGGGTTTGACTTTGAATCCTTTCTCTATGGCACCTTATGGAAACGTACATGTGCTGTTATGTTTCATGTTTCAGAGAAAATTTCATGTGTTTTCTCCCATTTAACTCCAACCCCCTATAGCGGATGCTTTGGCTTTATTTGAAGCCACATTGAACTCCATAGTCGGCAAGATTACACATTGATTTTTCATCCACATGTGGAAGTTAAGATGAAAACATTTGAACATCTCTGTCTTCAAGACCTATAGAGATACCGTAGTTCCACCATATGCCTGAATTTTTACACACACGAAGTATAAAACTTGTTTCTCAAAACTAAAAGTAAAAAGCATTGAACATACTAAGGATCTAGTTCTTCTTTTTAGGATGTAGTGTAACTAATGGTGTAAATGTTGTCCTGAGGCTGAAAGACACTGATTAAAGATAAAAGATGTTGAAATTCAATTGTGCACAGTAAAGGGTGGGCCGCTCCCACTCCTGTGGCCAGGTGTGAGCTGACGAAATGGCTAGAATTTGAACTTTTCTCTTAAGCTCTTCTTAACAATACTACCTCCTTTACTTTTGGTGTGTACAACTCTATGACATTCAACAGCATGTATTTGAGGAGAGACGGTCTATAACTGTGCACGGTTATCCTCATTTGAACACTGGCTATTAGGCAATGCCACTCATGGGACATAAAAATTACAAATAAGTTACCCTCCATGTTTAATCTCTTTAAAAGTGAGCATATTTGCCCGTTACAATAGATTGGGCCGACCACGCCCTCCCTGAACTTCACTGGTCAGGTTATGCATCATCCCATGTATATCCTGAGCCAAGTTATGCTTTGCTTTAATTGAGTCTGAGTAATTTTTCTCCATCTTTGCTGCCAATCTTCAGCCCAGATCTCCTCCTACGAGGACAGATTTTCTGTGAAAACTGTAATCTAACCAAAAGCTGCTTGCGCACAAGAGTCTGGCCCAGGTTTGCCATGCTGCCAACTGGCTATTACCGTCAGAGGGTGACTGCTTTTCTATCTTTCTCATTTGGTTTCTTATATTCACATCTGCATCTTCATTTTGTTTTTCTACCCTTTATCTGTAGTCTGTTTTATCAGATGTGAGGGGAGAATTGTGTAAATGTGCATATTTGAGGAGGTCCAGCACCGCTTCTGGTCCTCATTTATCTGCTTTTACTGTGCCCACTTTCTCCAGAGCTGGATTTATAAGGGGACTGGGCCCTGTCAAAACCTTGCCTTGCAACACCATATGTGCACACGATGGGAGTCTGAAGCTTGGCATGTGTGAGTGGGATAAAGAGGCTTCTTGATTTGTTCTAGCCTTTAGGATGTGTTAGTTTGGTGGGCATATGCGTAGAAGACAGGAAATCAAAAGATAATGGTCACACCAGTTTATTTTTCTTCACACATGCCTGTTTACAAATCAAGAAATCATCTCTATACAGATTTTTCCTGTGCACAACTGGCCATACCGCCTCTGTACCAAATGTAAGTTAAATTTTGGGGTTGAATTCACTGTCTTGCAAAGAGTTAGATAAGAAGATTGATGCCACTCTAACACCTGTATGGTAATGTTTCCAGCAGAAGCCACTTGTCAGTAAGCATAGCCTAGCATAAAGACAGGATTTGTGGGAAAACAACAAGCTTGGTTCTGACCAAATCTGCATACACCTCTAAAGCTCACTAGCGAACATGTTATATCGTGTTTATTTAATCATAAAACAGTGTAGAGTAATTCCATGCCAACTCACGAGGGCTTCCCAGTTAATGTCGTGGATTTTCATGAAAAGAACTTGTATGAAATGCTTGGGATCTTGCTAAATCATATAGCTGTACTCAATATGCATTAACAATACATTTATTCAAGTTTTGGCATCAGGGCTAGATTTTCAGCATTTTTTGTGATTCCTTGTATGTATATTCTAAACCTCACTTATCAGTTATTTTTTTTACTGGAATTGGCTAAAATGTGTCCTGGTCATCCAAGAGACCCTAAGGAAACATAACTGCATGTTTTCCTTTAAATAGTTGTTGCTGAATGGTTGCAGTAATCAAATGAATAACGGGATGTCATTTATTTATTTTTTACTAGAAAGATGAATGTCATTTTCAAAGAACATATCTCCACTAGTTTTCACTTTCTTGCATCCAAATGGTGGTTCTGTGTAGAATTAATGTAGTTCTGTAGTTAAGTTTATTTTATTTGTTTATATTTTGAATATTGAAATTGCAAACCTGAGAAAACAATGCCTCTGCACAATGACAGACCTTTGTGCAATCATTTGACCTGCCTGGTGGCAAACAGAAGAGCATAGTAAAAAATAAGAATTAGCCAACCAATCTATGTGTGGTGTCACTTTGCTACAGCCATTACACTGTGCAATCAGTATTTACTTCAGAATGATAACTTAAAGCAGAAAAGTTTTCTACTGCTGGTTTAAATGCACAGACGTTGAAGTGGTATCCATTCTCTCATTTATCTCTGGGCAAGAGAGCTCATTTTGCGTGTTTCCCAAAATAGTGTTGTGTCACTTAATTCTCCAAAGCTAAGTAACAAATCTGAAGTGTCCTCTAAAACACTTTCAAGTAGTTTCATAATGAAGACTCTTGCTGGCCAGTGTTAGATGTTGACAGCAGGTAAAAATGAAGGAATAATCTTTTGAATCCAATGTCAGGCCTAATCATATGTACAGCTAAAACGGTTTGTGCAGTCTGTCTTTCTTCACGTACAGCTGAACCAGTGTTTTTTAAATTATTTATTGGTCTGGGTAAAGCAACCCATGATTTTAATTCAGTTGGATTTCTGCAACCCTCTTCATTTTGGCCTGGATCAAAAACTCATGTCTCAATATCTTCTTTGTGGACAGTGCTGAAGCTGTGATTTTAACCAGCATGAGCCGATGAAAGCATGTTACTCCTGATTTGATCTGATGTGATATATTTAATATATATCACATCACAGTGTGATATATATTTAATTGTACTGAAGGTAAGATGCAGGGGAGTTCACACTTGCCACTGTTGATGGCAAACAGTCCCCTCAGTCCTCTGTCAGTGCAGGAGATTTATTGTTCTGTTTTTCCACTGTGTACCAGGTGGGCTTAAGAGAGGAAGAACTCCTGCCTTTGTCTCAGTGCAGAACTACTGCTCTCCTCGTACAGGTGGCTCCAATTCTTCCTGAGCTTTTTAAGTAGTTGCAATGAATCAGCCTATGAGAGTCCTAATGTGTTTCACATGGGGCAAGCTATTCTTGCTGCTAGGTGGACCTTTCACACCGCAACAGCACACAAAATCTTCACTGAAGGACCCACGGCTGCTCGGACAGCTCGCATATGAACACACACAAAACAAAGTTGTCATTAAAGTGACAACTGCTGTCCACTTCTCTCAGTTGTAGATGACAGGTAGGCGAAAGTTTGACAGTCCCTCCTGATTTTAAACCTGGCAAGCCCTGTTCACCTCTCAGGAGAAATGGTGTAAGATTTAATCGCATAGTTAAACTGTCGTGGTGTCACTTACAATTTCATTCTCATTCAATTCAACTATCACAAGGCACAACCAAACAGGGGTTTGGCCAAGTTGCACTGTAATGTCTCTGCAGGAGTATGACAGCAGTCGGTCGAAAGGTACAGAGCATCCACAGAAGCTAGTGTGACTGTCTGTGAGGAAAGTCAGGTTGGAGGAGCCTCTGTACACTGCAGCTACTGTGCAAACCCCCCCACAGGCTCGGTTTGAATTAGCTGCTGTGTTGGCTGCGACTCACGACCAGCTGTGGGGAAATTCAGGGGAGACAGTATTTCAGTATGATTTTATGTGTGAGCTTGTGTCTGTGTTGGAAGAAGGTTTATTAATGCTGAACTTAAGCTGTCAAGGTGAGGGTGGCTCAGGCCTCACTGTGCTTATATGGGTATTAGGAGAGATGAGGCCACATGCAGGGGGCTGGCCGGGGTCCTCTACTGTGGTCTGTTCACTGTCAACCCAATGATGTTTTAATGCCCGTTAGTGCATTAGTTGTTGTTACAGTCTGGCACAAACCGAGCTCAGGAGTACTTTTCGGTGAGGAACACTCTACTTTTCTGTAGTGCTCCTGTTTTATTTTCAAATTAACCTAAAGTGTGGTCACACTGCTTTTGTCCAGAGCTTTCAGCAGTGTATAATGGTCTTCCCTAGCAGTGGAAATTTGCTGTCAGTTTACTATCAAAGCACCAGCCCCTGAGGATGACCACAGGCTTTTGCTGTGTAATGTGCTTTTTTCCTCCCTATCTCATCTTATCTCATTTGACAATTGTCTCAGCATTGACTTGTGCATTCTCCACTGTTTTCTGACTATTATAGACCAGTAATTAAAAACGTAAAGGCCCCATCATGTAGAAAATTAGATTCCCTGCCTTTTATTATTATAAAGTATAAGTGCTATATAAAAGCTGCCTTCAGCCATGCAACTAGCATGGCTGTGGTTGCAAGAAAAAAAAACTTCTGAGCTGATGTAGAAAGACAGTGGGTGGTGCTTGCTCAGGCCTGTGAGAGCAGACCAATAGGTGCTGACTGGGCTTTCTGTGAGGAGGGCCTTAAAGATACAGGCAATGACAACAGAGCGTTCAGACAAAGGGAGAGAAGACACCCAAACTAACGGTATCAACCGGGAGATGACCTTTAAGCAATGTGACAGATGATTATCTAATTCCAGTTATCAACAGCAGTTTAGGTAGTGGTGGTATATACCGTAGTTGCTTATACTGTAGCTGCTCTACACAGCACAAACACACCTTCCACCATTACTGTTTCTTTCCCTATGATACAGCTCTATGCTACAGGCATATTTTCCACATCACAGAATACGTGTTAATGTGATTGGTGTTTTGCCGGGTAATAAAAAAGGGTGTGATGGGGGTGATTCACCCAGGCTTCTCCGACCACATTTGAGATCCGGTCCATATGGCTGCAAATACATTGGAGCAGTGATGAACTAATTGTTGGACTCCTTCGAAGAAAGAAAATAAATAGTTTGCCACTATTTTTGTTCCACTTTCCTGTCCATCTATCTCTCTATTTCTGCCGCTTTGCGATACTTATACATTCAATGGCACTTATATTTAAGAGGACACTTGAAACCAGTCTGAGTACTTAAAACTAGACGGTTGCTAATTTAAAACCTATACCCTACATGTTACCTAATACTGGTAAAATGTAGGGTGTTTGTAGCAAATTATGTTGCTCACAAAAGCTACTACTGACAAATGGCCACAAGTAGCCCAATATGTTATCTGCACTGCTGTTGCAAATATAAATAGAGACTCTCTTGTCCTGTCTTTATCTGCAAATAATTGCTTTTTATGCATAATATATTGACATGATTAACAATAAGAGAAATATCTAGATTGTTAGCATGCTAACAAAATAAACTAAGATTGCGAACATCAAACATGCTCAACTATAGCCATATGTTAACTATCCCCTTGTGAGTTTTGTTGTTTTTGATCTGACTCAAAGCACTGTTGTGCTGATGTAGAACCTCACAGTGCTGCTAGCATGACTGTAGACTTTGTGTGATTAGAAGGTTACACTGTATATCCTTGATGTGTCTAACTTTGAGCCTCTTGGCTTGCATGCTTACATGTTTTATAATGAGTAATTGTGAAAAGTTAAGTAACAACCAAAGGATCTTAACAGATTCATCTCCAAAGGTCACAATAAGTGCTTTTAAAACTTGTTATGATCTGTGTTTGCTTCAAGCTCCAACACTTCTTGCCGGTAACTTTCTTCTCTTTAATGTCTAGTTTAGTAATGATGAGCGCATCCAATTAGGTGGAGCTTCCGGCCACCATGAGTCTGCCTCAGATCTCTCTGTAATGCTGATACAGATATGCCAAACATTATTTTTGCTACATTTTAAGGATGACGTATAATTCCCTTTGTCTGGTTTCAGTCACCACATGGGAATGACGCTCACTGCTGTCCTTCAGGTTTGATGATTGTTACAGTACTGTAATCTTCACTGTGTCTTCCTTCATCTCTCTGTCTTCTGTCGCTCTGTCTAGGCTGGTGGTTTGTCAGCACAGCAGAGGAGCAGGGCTGGGTGCCGGCCACATACCTGGACTCCCAGAATGTAACCAGAGATGATTTGGATCTGGGCACTTCTAGGACTGGAGAAGGTTAGTGCAGACACAGTCACAAACACAAACACACACACACACACACACACACACACACACACACACACACACACACACACGTTTATTAGATGTATTAAACACAGAAAGAAAAAGAGATGAAGGGCATTCTGACCTGCTCGTTATGTGTGTACTGGGCCACGATTTCTCAATCATGTTTTTTGGTGGCTGGTTTTTCTGTGCTCACATCTCAATCTAAGAATAAAAGCAGCACACAGAAGTCAGTGCAATACACACATGCACGTACACACACTTCCAACCACACATTGGGAACCTTGAAGACCACAGTCGCAGCTCCATGGTGAAATTGTACCAGACGGCAGCCAAAGGATTTGCAATATTTTGGCACCACAGAAAATTCCTTTGTACTCCCCCGGGAGGCTGCAGCTCTTGCAGGAGCCGCGTTTTGTTGTGACCCTATCCTCTCGAATGTTTAGTCTGACTGCTGGGAGGACGTTTCATCACTGTGTCATAAGCTCCTTTCTACTTTTAGACCACAGGAATCCAATAGTGATAAATAAAGCCCAATTACACTAATATGAGAACATGCACGAGTTGCAGGCGATGCATACTTGCAGACAGTTTATCTGCAGTCGTAAAGAAACAGGAAGGGTTCAGTGTTGTATCATGCTGCAGAGTGCGGCTGGAAACATTTTCTGTCTCTCATTATGACATGCAAGCCTCCATGCTTTATTGAATCATGCACATTCTGCAAGACACGCGCACGCACACACACACACACACACACACACACATCACTGCTAGAGCCACGACAGCTCCTGCACAGTTGTCAGTGGCTGTAACACTGGAATCCCTTACATGTCCTGGAGGTGAAACAGCTACATGAATGTGGAGCATCAGTTGTCTATGGATTAAAGGTTTTTCTTGATGTTTTTTTAAATGAGATTTTCCATTACTTTATTTTTCATGAACAATATACCTGGTATAATTTGGTAAGCTATAGAGTATTAGACTGGGATATAACAATTACATGTTATTAATCCATTTACCGGATAATTCTGCTTTATTACAACGTGGTTCTTATATTTGTAGCTTTGTCCCTCATTTTTGTTAGTTCTGATAACATTTTTGTTCCTTGCAACTTTTGGGCTGCCTATTTGCATGACATTTAAGGGGGAAAGTACCTAGTGTCTAGGGTTATTATTAGAGTGGTGTAGGGATGATGTTTGTAGGTGTTGGGATTGATGGTAGGGCAGGTGTGGATATTGGAAATTAATAATTGTTGATAGTACTTATTGTAATTCATCTAAATTAATTAAAATCAACAATCAAATCATTACAATGGGGCACCACCCTGGAATCAGACCAAAAACAGCCTCATTTTAAATGTAAATAACAAACAAGCATGTGGTGTGAGAGAGTGACAAAGACAAAAGAGCCAAGATGGCGATTGTAGAGAAAGGGACAAGATGGCGAAGAGCCAAGATGGTGGTCCTAGAGAAAGAGAGCCAAGATGGTTAAGAGCCAAGATGGCCGACATGATCTCTTGGAGGACAATGGTTGCGTCCAAAATTCCATACTATACACTACATACTCAATATGTGTACTATTGTTCAACATACTTTTGAGTGAATAACAGTGGTATGCATCTTTTCAGACGCACTGCTTAGTGCTGAAGTGACGCACTTCCTGCCGGTTGGATTGGAGACACGTAACCATGGTAACCCGTGTCAACCTTGCCTCTACCGGCAATCTGCAATAATACTTGTGTAAAACATGTTTTATTTGGCTTTTACTTAAGTATAAGGTTTCACTTATGATGACACACTGTTGTGGTTGTAATGTTAACTGAGTTAACTAAGGAGCTAACGTTAATTAAACGGCTACCGTTAGAAACTTAAATTGAAGCGTTATAACGCTAGACGTTACACCAGAGCTGCATTGGTCGTTGTCCACCGTTGTCTGTTGTGTTGTTGTTGTCACCGCTGCATTGCATTGTGGGATATTTATGCCGGCGTAGTGTCCAGTGCTTGCATACTGTAATAGTATGCACCTCACGTACTATTGGGTTCATACTAAGGTTTCGGACATACTAAAAAATCTCACATACTGTTTTAGCATACTCAATAGCATGTTAGTATGGAATTTCGGACGCAGCCAATGTCACAGTGTTCAAGCATGCACGAGGCCTAAAAAACCATGACGGAACACCGTTGTCTCATATGCTCCTTTGAATACACACGGATCCACAAAGGTTGTGGTGATACCACAGTGAAACAGCTGTGGCATACAATACATGCTAACTTCTAAACTTCTAGTATCTGCCCAGACACTGTTTAAGCCTCACTTGTAGTGCGTGTCTTCTTTGATCCACTTCATGGACGTGGATTAAAGGCGTTGCAATTCTTAGCTGTTGTGGGCATAGAAAACAGGCAAAACAGTGTGCGAGGTAAAATCAAAACATTTGCATGCTCCCTTTAGTAACAATTGCGCAGACGAAAGTTCAACTGCTTTTATTTTCTCAGTGCATCTGGTAGCAGTGGAACTGATGTTGCGTTCAGTTGTGCTCTCAGACAATGGGAGATTGGAATTGTCAAAACGGGGGGGAATGTAACAAGCAGGCACCACCTTTTAGGTGCATTCGGTGCACTTTCCTTAGCTTACCAAGCTTTGTTAGTGCAAGGAGGCTGCATTTAA
Organism: Sparus aurata; assembly: GCF_900880675.1. Classification (NCBI taxonomy): domain Eukaryota; kingdom Metazoa; phylum Chordata; class Actinopteri; order Spariformes; family Sparidae; genus Sparus; species Sparus aurata. Next base: position 36,240,293 of record NC_044187.1, on the reverse strand, counting down.
GCTTTGATCTACAGGCAGGCCCGAACCATGTGGTAAAGATCCCCAACATAGGCTAACCCGGAAGTTAGCATCGCCTTGATTCCCTCGACAAAAAGTCTATTGGGGATTTTTTAATTGGATCTGGATTATCGCCAAAAATTAGCTCCTTGGCTAGTTCATGATACTTACACATTATGTTCAGCAAGAAAGTCTCCACAGATGAGCACCATTTTCGTGAGTTTTTAAAAAGCGTAGATTAGAGCACTAGAAGTAAAAAGCTAATGTCACCACTAAGCGTCCTGCTACACAACTGATCAATGTACAAGTTGAAAAGTAAGAGTTAGAATAGTTTGCAACTGAAGTCCACCTGTAAAGAGAGGCAAGGGAGTAGGTAAGTCTCCATGTCCGGCATGATGACTTTTGTGTAAATATCAATGAGTAAATATCTCAAGCCTGTGGTAACCACAGACCTTATTTCAGTATGTATGATCAAATTTAACACACTTTAGACAAAAAAGTGGCACCAAAAAAGGTGGATTTAGACAGAATAGTCCCTCCTTCTTCCTCTCCCTTCAAAGCCCCTCCCACAGAGGAGCCTGCTGTGCACGAGCAGGCTTGTAACCACGGTAACAGAGGACGGCAGATAACCAAGATGGCGCATTCAAAATAACAACAATATAAGCCCTGATTGTTCACTTTCTGCCCAATACAACTAAATTACAATGACAAGTGCCTCATGCTGATCACTGTAGATATCCTGAGTAACAGTGATGCACTGTCATCAGATTTTCAGAAGAAAAAATAAATATTTATATAAAAATACATTTTTATAAAGGATACAAGTGTGTCCTGAATTCACACTGTGAATAAGCCAACCCTGAGTATTCTCAATAAACATCTAACTCACTTGAGACCAAGTCACTGTATTCTGTGAACATTGTACAACAGTTCAAAACTTTAAAGTACAGTAGTAGGCCTTAAATGGCCAAAGCCAAAAGTATTGAAAAAGGAAAAATGTGAAAATGGAGCCAGAACAAACTGGACTGAACAGACACTGGCTTTTGCAGTCTTCTGAACTGTAAGTACAGTAACTAAGTACTGTAACTGCCAAGTTCTTTAGGGTTAGGCCTAACCCTTGGCCTTCCCGTGCTTTGGAAGCAGACGAATGTTGTGCTGTTGTCTCGAAGCACGACGTGCACATCTTCTTTCTGGATTCTCCATTCTGTAAACATACCATCAAACACACTGGCTATGGCGGTACCTGGAATAAAATAATTTAAAAAAAGTTTAATCAAAGACACGTTAGCTAGCTGGCACATGATATATAATTACATTCTGCCTGAAACAGTTATATTTAGCCTACCGCGAGAGATATGTAGTGCTAGGGGTTAGGCTATTGCAGCTGACATGCAAGCCAGCCATTATACACAACTTTCCCTTTTGCCTTGACTTTAACTTAATTTGCATCTGTCAAAAAAAATAGCCAGGCCTACTTGTATGCGAGCCAGGGAATTCTTGGGCCTGTAACACGGCTCTCTTCATCTTGAAGTTTTCATCGATCCACTGAGCCGTGAGGCTCATCATGCTTGTTTGGTTGAGGTCGGAACTCCAGATATCCGTTGTAAAACTGATGTCATTGACATTGCTGTCGAGTAACTTGTGGACGTGGGTGGCTATGATATCACGTAAGGCAGGCAGGGCGACATCCGCAAAGTAACAACGACTTGGCTTGTCATAGCGGGGCTCAGCGACCTCAAGCACCTCACTGAATCCTCCGTCTTCCACTTCCATGTCCAAGTCAAACTTACTTTTGGACTTTTTTTGCCGCCTCGAGCACCTTCTTGTAAATTTATGCGCTCGTGCAAAAACAAACATCCCCGCCCCGACACTCTCACATCTTCTTCTTCTTCTTCTAATAAGATTTCGGCAGTGTAGATGCTGTTAAGCGTATTACTGCCCTCCACAGGTCAGATTTAGATCTAAATTCTCAAACACACTCACATCTAAGCCTACACACACATCAAATACACACGAATGATTCACATCGGCCCTATTTGGACATCGGAACGATACCAATGTGTAAAAAAATGACCATATGGGCGATATTATATCGGTGGCCGATATATCGTGCACCACTACTGAGTAACAAACAATATTCATCACATCGTAGTAGACGGAGTTACCAGCTAATCATTACTCAGTGCAACATTTTTACCATGCTGCCTTTCTGAAGCATGAGTTATGTTATTTCTCTAAACCAATTCAACCACTTCAGAGCGTCCTGAACACAAACTAACGTCATAACAGTCCGGTCACTTGAAACACTTTTGCTAACCAGTAGCCATAAACACAAAGCTAAACACCAGAGCTAGCATACTAGCTAACAAGCTAGATTTACCAACAAGCTATGTAGCTCGACTGCAACATTGTACGGCGATATGCGCTAGTGCGAGTATTACTGCAACCACCGCCATCTTAGCCTTGTGGTTAAAACATAGAATGAAACATATGTCAAGCAGGGGTCCTTACTTGTCCAGCAGAAAAGCAGCTAACTCTGTGTCGCTCTTGAGTCCTTACAACTCCCGCAGCTCCCTCCAACTCAGAAATGATGCTCTGATATTTATTCTTTGTTTATGCACTTCTTTTCTTCGTCAGTCTTCTTATTTCTTCTCATTTACGTGGGCAATGGTCGGGCATTTTACTGCTCTGTAGTTGTCTGCTCTCCTCCATTGTTTACAGTTTGGGCTTGAAGGTATCTGATCAGGTAAGAGCAGACACTGTGCCTGTGTGGGGGAGGGGCACTGCCCAGTACACACTGTATGAGGGAGGGGAGCTGCCAGCAGCATATGTACAAGAGTGATGGACACTTCTCAGACACTCCCCTTGGCTCTGATTGGTTGTATTGAGCCGGGAGTGGTGGAATCTTGTAAATCAAATTACAGCCACTGGGTGGAGCCACAGACAGTGGATTTTTACACAGCTGACCTGTATCTTATTCTACTGTCTGATCATAATAATTTTAGCAAATATAACAAAAAATGGTTACAAACTACAACTTTAACTCCCCCAATTGATTACTTACATTAGGACAATATTTTGTATATTGCAAGTTTTCTGCTATTTTATGTTTAAATATGTTAATGATGCAATCTAATTTGACACTGACCAATTTGCATTAATGAATCTGTACTAAAAATAAACACCTTTCTTAATTGAGGCTTTTTAGAAATTACCTCCCTGGTCAGTTTATTCCTGTTTGCACCTGAAACAAGTCAGATCACCTTATTGATCCTGTCTCACTCTCTTGCTCATAATAAATCCCCTAAAAACCTTTAAGATATTGGCACCTAGGATCCAGTTGGTAGTCAAACTGAGAAAACACCTTTTTACAGATCTTTAAAAGTCAACAAAGATGTGCAGGTAATGGTACAAGTGTGTAAGTAGCCTCTTAGCTGCAATGGCAAGAAATGTCACAATAAATATGAATAAAAACCCCAGCAGTTTCTTGTTTATCACACTCTTTATCTGCAGTGATTTATTACAGTCGAGTAGATTTATTGGCTGATATCAGACTGGCTCTTCGTAAATGCAGGGCTTTCATTTCCAACACATATACATACTTTTTTGCCAACATTTTGTGCTTAAGCTGAGCAAAACATTGTTTTTCATGCTGTTCATTCATGACACGCTTTTTGTAACAGGCCCTCAAAGGGGAACCAAACATTCTCAAGGGATGTCACCTGAGTCAGTGTGGGCTATAAAAGGTTTAAAGTTTGAAATGACAAGGGTGTGGAGACCTCTTTAGCTGCTCCTCATCTCTGCTTGATGCTCCATGATACATCAGCTGCTACTTGCATAACACAACCAAATCTCCAACCAAACCATCACCGGTCAAAATGCATTGTGGGTAATAAAGGCTTCAGGTTTTAACAAGGAAAACTGCATGGGATAGATAATATCTGTATATCTTTCTTCTTCGCTGAAATTAATTTATACAGGAAGTCTCTGAGCTCACAACTACATGCAAGAAGTGTGTAACTGTGTGCCACACTCATTTCCCTCCCACCCCCATCATGTCAGTGGGCAACATTTTCCCACTAGGTCGGTGTTTGCACACATCGTCACTTCTTATTTCTGATCTCCCCCTTCTCGCTTCATGTCGTCTCTTACATCTCGTTATCTCCGCGAGGTCTGTAACCTAATTCCACTGACAGCTCAGCTTGCTGGAAGGGAACCGACAGGTACAGCCCGGCCCTGCTGAAATTACCTCGAAATAACATTTCACTTTGTGCCATCCTTTAGCTGATATTTCACTTAGGAGGTCAACGGGGGTAGGGTGATGCTCAGTGAGATGGATGGTAGGCAGAGAGGAATCAAAAGGGAGAGGAAATGACAAGTAGCAGAAGCACACAAGGGGGAGAGGGCAGATGTCAAGCATAAGGTAAAATGGAGAGACAAGAGGGTGAAGAGAGGGCAGAAGATGGAGAGGGTGAGCAAGAAAGAAGGAATTAGATTACCACAGCAGGCAGAAGACAAGTGCTGTTTCAATCTAGCTGTTCCTACATTAGTGTGTTGGCTCTTCATGTGGCCTTGGAGAAGGCAATAAGAAAGGAAAATGACTCATCATGCTATGACCGATGCTTTAACATACAGGCTTTGAACTAATAAGGAGTGAAAGAGGTCAAGAGTTCATTTTGTGACTTATCTGACCCGCTGGTTTGCTTTTGTAGGTCATATACAGTAGAGGGATCAGTATTGTAATTTGAACGGCCTCATGACCAGTTTAAGGATATAAGGTTTTTGTACTCAATTATAGAGAGAAATTATGATACATTGGTTTACAGAGTTGATATGTTTATAGAGAGTATGCATACATACTCTCTGTAAACATAGCCCTTCATTATATTGTACCTAGTCAGGTTTTCAAAAGGAATTCCTCATTTATAAATATTTTGTATTTCATTGTAAAGGTAATTCTTTAAGACTGTTTGGATATTATACATTGTAGATGATGATCTTTTCATACATTTCATAGTCTTGAAAAATAAACAATTTTTGGGGTAAAAAAGAACAATCAAAAGAGCAGCTGATATCAAATTGATTTTAAGGTTTGATGAGTTCTGGTTTGAAGGTACCATAGATTGACAATAGAGCTAGATACCAAAGGCAAAGATGGTACCTATTCAGTTCAATGAAAACTGCTCTCCTGGCTCGTACACCAAAAAGAGTTCTTTAGCTTCCTGATCATGCAGCCCTCTGAATGTGTGCAGCAGTTGTTATCCTGTCTGCAAGTTCCCTCTCAGCCCATAGACTTAACATTGTGATGGCATCACATTTTTAAAAAATTGCTTTCTTGTCTCAAGGAAAGTTTTACAAATGCAAAACCAAGGCTGAGCGGCGTTGCCATATTCAGGTCTAAATAATAGATTCATACAGGTACACACTGAAACTGTATGAGTGTGCCACTTACTATGACTATAAGAGCGTTGTGTGTTCATGACAGTCCTACTTTAGCTGTCTACTTACCTTCCTGTCACAGTGAAAAGTAACCCTGGTCTAAGATACCTGTTACCGTTGCTGAATGTTACAATATGTGTGTGGAGAGAACATGGAAAGTGTCAGCTGAAATGCTTATGAAGAATGTGAAAAGAGGTGAATACTGCCTGTAAATAAAGCACCCTAAAATGAGGATAAAACAACATTACACAACATAATAAATATGCGTCATAAAAGTACAGTACGGTAATGGTACAGTATAATAAGTGGTGGTTGGCTACAATTCATAGGAAAAATGTAAGGATGATCCTGCGGCTTTTTGACTTCATACACTTATGCATTTATAGGGGAAATTTGTAGTAATGTTTTTGGACTATGATCAATGCTTGGCTAATATACTTACAAACCTTGTGGCTATTGCAAGTTGTTTATTTGCCATTGTCCCTTGGAAAGGATTTTGGTTCTACTACTAACAGCTTTTGTTGCCTTTTTTTCACTTGTTCATCTATGCTTCTTATACTAACTCTACATTTGTTTGTTTGTTTTCCTCCTTGGTTCCTCCTCCTCATCATCAGTCACTAAGAGACGCAAGGCACACTTGAAGAGGCTGGACCGCCGCTGGACCCTTGGGGGTATAGTCAACCGCCAGCAGAGCAGAGGTGAACATGGAGACAGTGGGCACAAACACTCACACACACAGAATACACAGTTAGGATGAATGCATTGTATACCACTTGGATGGGCCTTGACATACATATACTGTACGTACAACACAAACTCACTTCAACTGCATCTTACAGCCTTCATCAGTTAAGAGAACTGCCTCAGGTATAACTATGTGAGCTAACAGAAGCTACTTAGCGAGCTAATTCTGCGACGAACATTTTGGCTAAAGTGTTCAAGGTTTGTCGGCAAAGTCGTTCAAAGACATAAATCAGAGAACAGCTTTCTAAAATGTTCTCTTCCAGCTGGTTCTTTGAAAGTGGAGCTGTTTTTGGCAAGCTCACATTTTGCTGGATAAAATGGATTCAGTACAAAATGGTCATGTGCTTCATACTTTGAACAATTGGAAAAATGTCAGTACATTTGTTCTTACCTGAGCTAGTACTTTAAATGCTGTAAAATAGATGATAGTATCCCACAGCGGACATTAAGGGGTGATGGAAATGTTGATAAGAAAGCAGTTCTAACAAAGGACAAGAAACACCCACACATACACATACAGTCCACACCTTCCTCTCATGCTGTAAGAAACAGACCTACAGTACTGCTGCTAAGCCCCTCTCGTGGCCCCACTCCTTATATATTATGAGGCCAAACTGTAAACGAATGCATTTACATCCTTGCAAATGAGCCAACAACAAATGGCCTCAAGTATCTACCGGGAGCAGCATATTGGGTGGCCATGAGTCAGCTCTGACAGTGAAATCTCAAATCACAGGCCATCAAACTTGGATGTTCTTTCGCTCACACTGAACAACAACATAATTGGACTGCATTAAACAGATTTGGGTAATTAAGGCTCTTCTGCTCGCACAGAACAAACGCAACAACCTTCATGGCCGTTGAGCCATGTGAACATAAACAGCTATATAACAGTGTTGCTGCTTAATTTATGCAAGCTCCCTTGCTGTTGTTAATGACTTTTGCATTTTGTTTGTTAATCTTAAAAAAGGAAAATATGAAAATGTCTTTGCGTGCTTTAATTTTTTGCTTTTTGCAATTTTCATGCATTTTTATCAGTCATTGTTGCTTTAAAACTGAAAGTGAGACGTGAGTCTCTGTCTGAATGAACAGTCACTTCTCGTGGGGGTGAGCTAGTGCGTTCTAATGCAAACTTTTCTCAGACTGTCTGTTAGGCACCTGTCTGGTTCCAGGATTAGTCAGGGCTTCTAACAGACGCCTCCTAGAAGCTGTTCCTGGACCAGTGGAAAACCTTTAGAAACTCTTTGTTTCTTACAATCACATTAAAGTCTGGCTGGACTTGCTTGGGTTTCCATTTTCATCCAGACCAGCGGGCTACAGGGCACAAATGATTAATCTGAGGAGACTGAACACAGGTTAAACGCAGGTCATATGGTGTGTGCTTCTACTCTAGAGAGTGTATAGTAACTTTTACAGCACAGGAGAGGAATACATGGTATGAAAACAACTTCTGCTTCTTTGAAAAATTGCTCAAACTGGCAACCTTTTGTCACAAGTCTAAACAGAGATATTAAAGGATGACCTTTTACAGTATATTGCCTTTGATAGAATGGAATCAAAGAATATGAGACATTAAGCAGATTAGGGATAAACTGGTAGCCAGGTCTGCAGCAATGTTACCCAACCAGATATGTCTACAAGAACAGCGAGAAAGTCATGGAAAGTGTGAAAGTGGGGCAGCAGTCCAATCTGCGGACTGGTTTTAATCACATAGGCTTGAGCCTCTGTAGAGCGTGGGTGAGTCATCCAACTCCCTGTCGCCACCAGAGAATGAGGGCATGCAACACTTTTGGAGGGCCTGTTCTTCAATTCCAACACCTACCTTTTCAGGATTTGTACTCTTGTATGTAGGGGTGCTATTTCAGGTCATTTTTGTGTGGCTTTATTAAAACCCTTTGTGTTTGTTTTGTTTTCATGATGGCTCTTGTATTTGGTATGGTTGGGTAGGCGATTCTGAAGGGAGAACGTTGATTGGGTTCAGCCACTACTCTTTATTATTGAGTCTCACTTACAGTTTTGTCAAATTTGATCACCTTGAATGAGACTCAACTGATGCCAAGCATCTGTATTTGCCAATCTGGGATTTAACCTCAACAATCAATTGTTTTTCCTCAGAATTGCACTCCACACCTTTAAAACAAGGCAGTGGGCTGTGTTGGTTAGGGCGTGTGGCTTCAGGTACTGGTCAGATTGGAAAGATGATCCAAGAAGTCCAGTTTGAGTAACAGATCCATAAATTGCAAGGCTTATCAGATGAAAACAGCTCATAACAGATAATAATATTGTGAGACTTTTTACAACTCCAAAATTTATCACAGGGGTCACTAATTTATATATTGTTGCGACAATCGGGAGGTGTGTACTGATAATACATTGTCTTGTTACAAAGCAGTCTTCCAGGAACATGTGCTTGCATGTGTTTGTATGGGTGGTGCAGTTGATATTGTGTTGCACCAAAGGTTGAACCTGGTTTGGTTGTTTTGCAGGTTTTCACATCAGTGTCTTCTGTGTTGGCACACCTGCTGCGTGGCTGGACTGGCTGTGATATGATTGCTATAGTTGTATGGCCTGGCTCAGGTAAACCTTGAAGAGAAGGACTGCCATACAACATTCTTTGATTATCTATTTTGGCAGGCAGTCATAACTGATAATAGAACAGTTTAAAACAGTAGTCCAACAGAAACTTAAATAAATCTAGGAATAAATAATTCCCATCCCATCCCATCAACGGCATATTGACAGCAATATTATGTCCACTCAGTGTGCAGACTTGGGGCACATGTCGGAGGTCTAAATGTCAGTGATAAAGCTGGTTGCCTGCATGTCTTCAGCCTACATGAAATGTATTCTCTCCCTGTCTTATAAAGTGTAGGGAGAGCAGTTTCATCAAGCTCTTTCGTGGGATGCACCTTCAAATGCTTTATATGGCTGCTTTTCAAAGGTTATACTGAGTCTTCTGGTTTCCCATTTTGAATGACAAACACAGATGAATGCTACCTCGCAGGCGGGTGCAGAACGTACAAGCTAGTTGCTGTTGGCTGTTTTCCGACTCAGGCAATGGGAGGCAACAATGGTAATCTTTCATCATCTCTAGTTCTTGGATGCATGTTTGATGTGTCTAGGCCATTAAGGTTTGTCAACCAGTTCATGTGAACAATGATGACTGGCCCAAAGGCCTTGAGATAGATCTTGCCATGAAAAGATGTCTGTCATCTTTTCTTGCGTGCTAAAGTTACATAAATATATATCAAACGTCAGTCCCAACATTTAAACCATTCAGGCATTTGCAGGTCCCAGCTTACTTGTATGTTTACAGCTGGTCATTATTCCCCCTTAGCATGATTTAACATTGCAAATGCCATTACGGGCCACCAAAAGAGCTAAAAAATGTCATGGTAGCTAAATCTTGAAACCTTCAGCCCAAACACACAGTTGTATAGCCATAGATCAGCACGTGGTTTTTGTTGAAAGGTATGTGATCTGAAAAAAGAGACAGCTGGACTGTATCTGAAACACATCAGTGGGTCGTTCACCATCTGCATTTGGCTCTTAGATGGTCAAAAAATTTGAGAATTTGTTGGATCGTCAATTTTGTAAACCACAAGGGTTGTTGTGGTCAGTTCAGGTTATTTGTTAAAAACCTTTTGTTGTGGATATATGTGGATATATTTTGTTGTGGAAAATATATTCATATTTGTATTAACATTTTCATTAAGGCAGCCTTAGTGTAGCTCAAATAGAGAATTTAAAACACTGCTGCGTGATTCATTAGTTGAAAGAATTGTGACAAAGCCACAAATAAGGTTACAGAGGACTTTAGAATACAGTTTCTCATGGCAGCAAGTGTTGTTGGCTACATTGCAAACAAGCTAAAGGCTTCTAGACCAGTAGCGCTTTTTCCACAGCTGAAAATAGGTTCATCATGAAAAGTGCAGCTGCTGCTTACTGGAGTCATGTCAAACATTTTTGTGGATTTTCCAACTTTCTCATTCACCACCGCTCTTCATTTTGGGACTGTCCTGTGTTACTGTCTGTTGACATCCGATTTCTGTACACTGTGTGTCTCAGCCTCAACTGAGCTTCAGGTAGACCTGGATCAAATACCACCGTGTGCAGTTACAGCAGTGGTTTGTGTTAATTCTGCTGGCACAACAGATGGTTTGGGTTTGCTGTTAGAAATAATATGAGTGCTAGAAAGTTAAGACAACCACAGGAAAGTATATATTTTATCTTCAAAGTTAAAGCCCAAATTTCCATTTTTACACCCTTTTTTTCCCTATTGTTATCTTCCCCACCTTCTCCTCCTCCATTCCACCCTTTTCTGCTTTGTGAATGGGAGCACCACTGTCCCTGCCTGAGTGCATTGCTGAGTAAGCGTTAAGAAATGGTTGAGTGAGGTTTAACAGCTCTGTGCAGACACTTGAGATACAGTTTGATTTAGTAGCACTGGCAAAGGACAAAAACAAAGACCAGCCACATAGGATTGATGTTCTCCCACAATGTAATTTGCTAATGGAAGAAAACAGTTGTATACTCTGTAGCCCACTTGTTGACACAGATTTATTTGCCTTTTATGGGATGCTTCATAAAGAAGATGAGAATGTGATCCTGAGTATTGACAATAAAATAAGGTCGAGCACAGGACTCAAATTAAAATACAGCACATCCCAGGTCAGGTGAGGGTGTCCTGACCTACCTGGGGTTGCTGACTGGCTGCTGCTTGAAATATTTGATCACAAGTCGACCACTCTAAGTACAGCAGTGAATTCCCCAGGATTCATTGAGGACACTGTCTGTTCCAACTGATCCAAACTGATCCACACACTAATATCTGCAATAATCCCAGACTTCCTTAACAAATCATGCAATTGGTGAGGAGAAACTTGCCTCCTTTAAAAAGTTTGTCATTAAATACAATACATTAAATTGTTTATTTCCTTTTATAAAGTGTCATTTTGTGGTGGCATCATTGTTCGGCCAACGTTCAGCAGCTGTCTGAACAATCTTTCAACTGATCTCACATTTACACTATGAAAGAAAACAACATTTTTTGAGAGTAAACATGTTAAATTTTACAAATACAGTAAACCGTAACAAATATAGGTTACTCCTTTGCTGCATGTGGAGAAAGTCCCCAAACTACGAAATCACCCAATTGTGTGCGTTGTTGAGTTGAAAGAAACTTTATAAACTTTGTGAATAGCTACTTACAAAAATTCTTGTAAATTCAGCAGATGTTATACATGGAAATATTCCTTTGCTTTTGTAAAAAAAAGAAACATCGCGCCTGTTCCCCCCTGTGGATCAAGTGTTCACTTGAAACTCATGTTAATGCCAGCTGTGAACTGACTTAGAGCTGTCCACATGTAATTGGGTCAATTGGGACAGATGTTATTACCAAATCCAAACAACTTCACAGGTGTAATTAATTCAATCTTTTGTCACTTATTTATTTATTTAGTCGCTATCTGTACTGTCACATAGTTCCAACGATTTTGTTAGTAGTACGTTGATACATACATAATAAGCAGACACATTTAGGTAGATGTTCCTAATGTAAGCCACCCCGTTTGTTATTCCTTGTCCATCTGCAAGTACTCACCCCAAACCTCTACACGCAAACACACACACACACACACACACACACACACACACACACACACACACACACACACACACACACACACACACAGCATGCTTTGCCAGCTGAGGTTCATGCCCATACATTCCACTTTGCTCCACATTATTGTCAGGCAGGGGATGACATACCCCACCTAATGAAAGCATGCATTGAGTTAAATAGGCACACGCATCTGAGATATTATCCAAGCCCCTCATGTTTCCTTAAACAATGTTGCCTCTAGACATCTGGGTCACATTCACTCCTGTCTAACTAATTTATTCTCTACATGTTTACATTTCCTGTGGCCATTTCTATCTGTCAATCATTCATCTCCTCCTCTGCTCCCATCATCTGCCTTGGTGTCTGTAAATCCCCTGACCTTCTTATGCTCCCCACTATGACCACTGTAGGATTTCTTTCTCTAGGTTCTTGGAAGCCTAGCAGAGCGTGAGAGGCAGCGTGGCGGTCAGATAGGGATAAGAGTAGAGAGATCTTGGTCCAAATATCTTATCTCCTCAAGGGAGGCCCCGATTGTAGGCCTGCTGCTAGAAGAGGAATCTCCCTCTGGAGAGAGAGGAACACTGGGTCTGGGTCCAAAAAGCTTGAATGAGGCCAAACATGGAGAGAAGGGGAGCGGTTCAGCCAGTAGAGGGAGCTGGTTATTACTGTTTGACAGGGGGAGAGTGTTTGTGTTGGTATTGAAATAGTCAGAGCATTTTAAGTAGGTCACATTAGCCATTTTTCCCTCATAAGGCCCTCTAGGAAGATGTAAACTGTAACAGTAGTTTAACCCCTCAGTATGAGACTGTTTAATGACAACATTTCACTCACTTTGCCTCCCCTTCTCTTTCCACCAGAGGAGAAATATGTGACAATACAGCCGTACACCAGTCAAGGGAAGGATGAAGTCAGCTTTGAGAAAGGGGTCACCGTGGAGGTCATCCAAAAGAACCTGGAGGGCTGGTGGTTTATCAGGTCAGTAAAAACGTTTAAGAGGCTCAGCTGACTGAGCCACCACAGCGCGAGCATCAGTGCTGAAATTGAAAGTTGAATGAGAGTAATGGAATCTGCACACAGTTCCTTGTTTTTCTCATCCAATGTCAAAGTGAACAAGTCCTCTGACAGCAGTGACATTGCTCGGAGTTGTCATAGCTTAAGGGCTGTGATCAAGGCAGCGCTTTTCTGCAGCTCTCATTTGCGTAATGGTATTTAAGATGAACCATTAACATATGGCACTCTCCACAGTTCAACTGGGTGTCCTGCCTGGGATTTCTGGTGTGCATGTGTGTTGTTTACCCAGGCAGTGTGTATTTCCTGTCAGTTGTTTGTTTCTGTGTATCCCCATGGGCATAAGAGAGTGGAGCTCCTCTTCACAGGGAATTACTATCACATGCTGCCTCGTAGCATCTGACATACATATGATCACAAAACTGTGTGCAAACTTTATTATACTGGAACTTATGCCCCTGTCCCTGTCAAAGGTGCTTGTGTGTGCATGTGTGATGGCTCATATGTTTCCACAAAGTGCTCGTTCAAATAGCTTATTGGGGAGTTTTTCTTTTACAACTCAAATGCCTAAGAACAGTAGTTGCCTAATGCTGTTTACAGATTGTAAAGCTCCATGAGGCAAATTTATATTTTGTGAGATGGGGCTAAATCAATAAAAAAGGCTTTACTGGACTTGAATGCACAATTGGCCATTTTAGAGTGTGACAAGAAATAAACCCTTAGATGCATGTCTGAGTCATGCTGCTCTCAGTGGGCCTTTTTACCAAAGTGAAGTCCAGGCATGGAGCTTTTTTAATTATGGGGACTCCTTGTGGTCGTAGTTCTAGTAATGCAAGAGGGGAGCAGAAACGATTGTTTTTCTTTTGAGTAGAAAATGGCCCACCTAGAGGCAAATGACTCAAGAGTTGCATTTGGAAACATTGCTTATTGTTTTTCAAAGCAGTCTTAAATGACTCATTTAGTTTAACAATCAATTATATTTGGGTTAATGAAACTCGGGCAGGCAGTGTCCCTTTGCATATATTACTGTATGCTGTCTGTTTACCTGCCTCTGGCTACACTTACTCTACTAAAATTAAAATAGCGTCTGTTTTGCAATGCTTAGGATCTTGCTTGGTGTATTGTAGTACATAGTTAAATGCCAGATAATGTGTACATTTAGTTGTTTATTCATTCATATAATTTATGATCAAATTAAATCAGTGCCATGATTGAAGGGGGTTTAATGGGGTGTACTTCCATCTTGGGAACTCAAAAAAGGCAGATTAAAAAAGAATGTTCAAAATCACACAACAAAGGCTAAGAGCTCCAGATTCTTTGCCCCTTGTATGGGTCAAGCTTCAAAAACACTGGATCCTGCATTTCCCATAATGCAACACACAACATCAATTTGTGTTATGGTGTGTCCCATTTGAACTGGGAGGTCAGAATTTCCAAGTTCCCAGTCGGCAATTTACACACAACCTAAAGCCGGATTACACCTCACCAACTCAAATCAAAATCAAATCAATATTATTTATATAGCCCACAATCACATTGCCTCAATGGGCTTTACAATCTGTACAGTGAACAACATCCTCTGTCCTTAGACCCTCGATTCGAGTGAGGAAAATCTTAACATGTTGATGGAAAAAAAAAACCTTTTAACAGGGTAAAAAAAAAACCAACCTGAAAAATCCAAGATGTCTGCTCCACTTATCAACATCTGTAAAAGCTGTAGAATATACTGTTAAGAACCTCTTCTGTCTCATAAATCAGTCTTAAACACAGTCATGTCTAACTTCTATCAAAGTGCTTCGGTGTTTTTATGAGCAAAATACCCTGTAACTGGTATCACAGTGGCTAGCCTGGCTAAATCTTGTATTCCAACTTCTTTTACTGGAATATTGGGATATGAAGTCATTCCCAGCTCCGACTTGTCAGGTAAATGGAATGCACCATTACCCTCCCTTGCCTGGTAAATGTCCATGCCTTTCAATGTCCCCAGGAATTATGACGTTTATGTGTAAAATTGCTGCATTGCCCCTTTAAATTACAGAAAAGGGGGGGGGGGGGGGAATCAATAAGATACAATACTGAACACCTTGTCTTTATGCATTCTCCCCACAGATACTTAGGGAAAGAGGGCTGGGCCCCTGCCTCCTACTTAAAAAAAGTGAAAGAGGACTTTTCCCCTCGCAAGAAGAACCTGACAGGCCCTGTGGAGATCATTGGCAACATCATGGAGATCAGCAACCTGTTGCAAAAGAAGTCGGTTAGTGAGAAGGACATCCAGACAGACGGAGAGGGTAGCACCACACCCGAACGCCACATCTCCAAGAGCGAGATCAGCTTGCCCATGCCCTTTAGTGCTGAAATCAATGCCGAGACAGGCAGGAGGCTGAGTGCAGGCCGTGACACCAACAGCCCATGTCTGGGAATAGCAGCAAGTGCTGCCCTGAATGAAAATAAAGTGAGAGGCGAGCCAGGGTCCCCAGCTGTTGCGAGAGTGGCACCGCATAGAGTGGAAATTGGTAAGTATTTGTTCTGTGTTAGAAGACAATTATACCAGTGAATAAAGCAGTAAATGCATTGTAGCTAAGAAGAAAAAGATTTTTAGTCTTTGTATGAAATATTATGACATGTCATTTTCCTTTTGTGTAGGCTTTGATGCTATAGGTAAGCTACATGACTGGTGGTGTATCTCATGGTGGAAATGGTGGTGGTTTAACCAAATGTCCAGTCACATATACCTTGTCAAACTCACCTGTGAGGATATTTAACATGGAATTTTGTGTGAATATCCATTTCACTCACATACTAAGAACTAAGAATATGTGTGCCTCATTCCTGAACATGTGATGGGAAATGCTGAGCACAGAAGATTTTTTTTATTTTTTGCAAATACATGAATGATAGAAAAATAATTATCACACAAAGAGCATTTTGATTTGAGCAAACAAAAATCTTTGTTAAGCTCACTATATTTGTTGGACACTTTCAAAGTGTCTCTCTCCTTCTCTAAGGTAGACCTACCTTGACTGTGTCGAGTGTTAAAGTGTGCCACTGTTTCAGGCAATCCGAAAATTAGAGAAGGTAACTGTATTGGCAGTCTACTGTCAGATTCCTAATTCCTAACATCATCAAGTACTAGGAAAGTAGGGACGAACTTGGATAGGTGATCCGGTACACCACATTCTCACATATCTAAACAGATTTGGTTGCTTACCAAGTTTTGTTAATTTTCATCTGTACTCTTTTGGTTTGCCACCTAGCTATCTTGATCTGTTCTAAAGTAGTTGGCAAACTTTATGATTCTAGTTAGTTGGCCAAGGCACTACAGTGTGGCTCTTAAGGGAGAGCTGTTGTCCACTAATTGAAGGGTTGTTGGTTTATTGTTAGCCACTGCAGTTTACATGTCAAAAGTTTGCTTGGCAAGACACTGAGCCCCAAATTGCTCCCAGTGGCCCTTGCATCAGTGTGTTAGTGTGCATATGAGTAGTTAGTGCCCCAAATGAGCAGGTAGCACCTTGCATAATAGCCTCTGACAGCAGTGTATGAATGTTAACAGCAAATTAACTTGCATTTCTATAGCACTTTTCCAGTCTACTGACAACTCAAAGCACTTTACAACACTTGTTCCATTCACCCGTTCACTCACAAATTCATATATTAATGGCAGAGGCTGCCATCAAGAATTTGGTGTTCAGTATCTTGCTCAAGGATTCTTGGACTTCGAATAAGCCAGGGAATTGAACCAAGGAATCAAACTAGTAACCCATTCTACCTCCTTAGCCACAGCTGCCCCAAATGTGTGTGTGTGAATGTGTAAATGCGGAGTGAATGCAGTCCATTCCATTTACACTTCTGTGTGAGGTGCTGTCAGTCAAGCGAGATGCACTTGTCTGGCAATACAGGAGTAACCTTATCCCATAGTGAGACATGCATGAGCATGAGTCAAATGTTTCACTGGAACTAATTTTTGCTGCTGGGGTGAAGCGAGAAGCATCTTTTGTTAATTTATAATGACAAGTGAGGCATCATCAGCCATATGTAAAGGCCAAAAGCCTTGGCCCAGACTGACGTGTTTCTTTGTTTATCAGGGTCTCCAAATCTGAGACAAAAGCCTCCACCAAGAAGAGAAACCCACATGGTAAGAAAATTAAAAAAGCTACTGTTAACATCTTACAATACCGAAAAGGACTTTCTTTATGTGATTATATGATTGTATGTTCAACAGAAATATGAAAGAATGAACATCACAGATCTACTAAAGAATGTTTTTTCGCACATATAAAACATTAGTTCTAGCTGAAAAAATCATTTCAAAGCAGTAGATATACATTGAATAAAAGATAACAACATAAAAGAAAGATTATTAATTGGCTCCCCAGGGTACTGCACGAGTTGGCATAGCAACCATGAAAGAACAATAACAAAGTATTTTCTTTGACGGTCTGTATTAACCACTGTGCACACTTAAATGACAGTATTTACATACTATGATATTTGTATATTATTATCATACTAAGCCACAAACCTTACATTTGAGATGATGCCTTTATTGTCTTTAGTCATACGAATATACTTATTCTTAAGTGGTGGTCAGATACTATAATGACGACTAGATATGATGTCTGCTGCTCACATCTCTCCCCCTTTGCTGCACAGGGATTCCAGTTACCCAAGCCACCAGAGCCACCTGCTGTGGAAGCTGAGTATTACACTATAGCAGATTTCCAGTCCTCCATCTCTGATGGCATCAGTTTCCGTGGAGGACAAAAGGCTGATGTAAGAGGCCAGATTTACATTGTTGTTGCTGAGATGAGGCAGTCACGGCTCGATGAATATGCATGTCATCTGAGATAGACAAGAAAGCTGAGGCAACAAAGATGCGACCTTGAGATTTGTGTGATGTGAACATGATGATGTAGACAGAATTAGCAAGACTCGGGTAGAGAGATGATGATAAAATTGATTCCTTCAAGTTTGTTCAGTTCATGTTGAGCTGGCAATTGGAGAAGACATTTTTAACTTTTGTCATAACTGTCCTTGAAAAGGCCTCTAATATACTATGTAATAACAACATGTCTTTGATCATCTGATCATCTAACCCTAAACCTAACCCTAACCCAAAAACACTTTTTGATATCTTTGTTTCTTCATATCTTTTTGTGTAGGTGATAGAGAAGAACCCAGGAGGCTGGTGGTATGTGCAGATTGGAGAGATGGAGGGCTGGGCCCCCTGCTCCTACATTGACAAGCGCAAGAAGCCCAACCTCAGCCGTCGAACCAGCACCCTCACAAGGCCCAAAGTCCCACCCCCAGCTCCACCTGTCAAAAAACAAGACTCAGAGGAGACTCCCCCTCCTGCTAACTCTGCCTCTAAAGCTTCAGAGCCACCAAGCAGACCTGTGTACGAGGAACCTGAATATGATGTACCTGCAATCGGATGCGAAGGTGAATCAGACACAGATTCCCTGAAGGATGAGCGCAGCCTGGATGTGAAACTAAGCAGCGTGGTCAGTGACAAGTATCGCAGCTCCCCACCTTCCTGCAAAGCCTCTCCTCCAGTGTGCAAGGCGTCCCCTGTTTTCACCCATCGAAGATCGTCCTTCAGGTCTGTAGAGGAGGTTGCAAAAGAGGAGTGTATCTATGAGAATGACGGCTTTAGGCGAAGCAGTGGCATTGAGGGAACTTCAACAGTCAAAGGTTCCAGTGAGCCAAATTCCCCAAGGAGCTACCATTCCTCCACAGTCCCACGCAAACCCTCTGGATCCTCACCTTTAGCTGGTAGACCCATGAAGACCATGACGCCAGAGATGAGCCGGAGAAGCCAGACCCTTGGCAGACATATAGATATCAGCCTCAGATCACAGGACAGCAGTCCCCACTCCTCATCAGATGAATTGAACAGAGGCCCCAAGAAAGGCACTGCCTTTAGCAGGGATGTGGAGCAGAGAATAGGCCAGAGCCCATCCACCAGGCCCAAGCCTTCTGTCAGACCTAAACCACTCCTGACCAAATCAGAGCCCCAGAGTCCTGAGAGGATGGATATTAGCTCTCTGAGACGGCAGCTGAGGCCTACAAGTCAGTTTCGACATGGCCTCAAACCCACCCGTGGGGACGACTCTGAAACAGCCTCTGTTATTTCGTCAGAGGACTCGATGTGTTCGCGAAGTACCTCAGATCTCTCTTCTGTTTACTCCAAAGGGAGCCGTGGTGATTCAGACGTGGAAGGCCCCAATTTCTACCGCTCTCTCGACGCCTATAAGAAGGTCCAGGATTCTGAAATCAGCTTTCCAGCCGGAGTGGAGGTCGAGATTCTGGAAAAACAAGAGAGCGGTTGGTGGTACATCCGTTGGGGATCGGAGGAGGGGTGGGCTCCCTCATACTACCTGGAACCTGTCAGACAAATTGGTGATCCAGGTGGTTTGGAATCAGATGGACATGGAAGTGGAGGGAGCAAGTCCAACAGCCTGGAGAAAAATGAGCAACACGTTTTGGCCCTCAATAACATCAATATTCAGGGTCTGAACCCACAGCATCAAGGCTTGAGGAGGAACACTCCGCCAATTCCTTCCAAGCCTCCTGGTGGCTTCTCTAAGCCGTCTGGAATAGTAAATGGAGGGGTTCGGATGAGGAATGGGGTACGCCAGGTGGCAGTCAGGCCTCAGTCTGTATTTGTGACCACGACACAGCCGGCTAAGGATGGCCACTACATGACTGGTTCTCTGAGGCGCAATGACTCACTTGGTAGAAGTGATCACTATGGCTCTGGTTCTGCCACTCTTGGTGTACGACGAAATGCCTCCTTCAGCACCGTGAGGCCACATGTAGTTGTTGAAAGTCAGACAAGGCCTGCTGAGCGCTCCAGCCTGGGGTCATCAGGGAGCTCATTCAGCACGAGCAATGTCCAGGATGCTCTTAGCAGAGCTAACCAACGTAATGGCATCCCTGTGTCCACAGTCCGACCCAAGCCCATAGAGAAGAGCCAACTGATCCACAATAACCTTGGTAGGGATGTGTATGTGTCCATCGCTGACTATCGTGGCGATGAGGAAACTATGGGTTTCACTGAGGGTACTTGTCTGGAGGTTTTGGAGAGAAACCCCAATGGCTGGTGGTACTGCCAGGTGCAGGACAGCCTGCTTCCCCGCAAGGGCTGGGTCCCCTCTAACTACCTAGAGCGCAAGAAATAAAACCAACCCCACATCCCTTCAACATCTTCAAGGACGTGGGTGGCATCAATTTTTAGGAATTATGCCCGCTATCTCCCCTAAGCAATATGTCCTTGAAAATGTACATTTCTGAATATACTGTGTGTAAAAAAAAACATGTTTTAATCTGATAAGGAAGGACACTTTTAGTGCTGGTTTACTAAAACGTTTTCGAAGAGAAATGTAAAGATTTTTGTGGGAATGGTCAACCTTGAACAAGGAAATTTGAGGAGGACAGTGTCTTTGAGTAACTAAATGGTATGAATGGGAGTGATAACCTCTTAAAGAGGTTTGCATTGTGTAATACTCCAGTTAAGCAGGGTAATAGCTCTGCAGCCCATCACTGATTATGATGGCCGATAAGTGCCTTTTGTATTTGTTCACCTAAATAGTGGTCCTAAATGGTGGATGGCAAAACATTAAATCAACCAAATCTTTTAAGAGTGCCATAGGCCTATGAACACCACCAATAGTATTTCCATAACCAATTTAGAGCTCCACTGTAGAGTGCTAACAAAATGCAAACTTTCAATCTTAAGTTCTCTAATTAGTACAACACAGATGAAGAAAGGAAAAAAAACAAGATTCAAGGAATTTGAGTCACACAGAATGTATTTGTTTTAAGCCACCAAGTCATCGAGCAAACTAAATCAACATTTTAATCCTTTTATCAGTATTTTTATTTGTAGTTTCATTGTTCATGTTATAATTATGTTAATGCAAGTGTTCTTTAGAGAATTATTTCTGCTTTCTTGTGACATCTGTTTTCCACCGAGAGCCTGGAATTGGAAACATTTAAGTTCCTGCCTCATGTCTCATATTATCTGATGCAGGCAAAATACACAGTAGCTGCTCAGGTTTGATTAATTGGCATAGTTTTGTTGTAGATCATAAAGCCCCTTAACAATGTGTTAATATTTGTGTTTTTAATCCCAGATGCAACTATTTTGGATAACATGTGTAAAAAAAAAAATGGAAAAGGAAATGAAACAAAAAACCTGTTAAACTTGAAAATAATAGTTGGAATTTTACGTTTACTGGAAAATCAAAGAAAGAACATGTAACTTTAGTGCTCTACAGAGCAAAACCACTTATCTAAATAGCGAACAACCTGATTAAATATAAAAACACTTAGTTTACAAAGGTTTACTGTCGTTACAGGAACAATTGACTCTTTGTAAATATTTTGTTCTGTAAACATACTGATATTGCTGTTGCAGGGATGCATTGAATAAGTACTGGAAATGCAGGGAGATAATTGAATCCCAGGGACATATTTGCACAGCATTTAGCCCAAAATGTGATGAAACCAAAGAGGTTTTTTTATATATATATATATATATATATTTATTTAAGGTATGAGTAATACAGTATATACAACAAAAGGTTTCTGATTGGAAAAATAAAAGTTTCCCATTCAGTTCCTGGAAGATCTTTGATATATGATCTCAAAATATAAGATCTATGAAACAAGAACAAAACAAGTACATTTTAATATTGCAATAGATATTGCTGTGCAGTGTGATTCTTGACATTAAACAAAAGACAAAATTATGTATTTGTAATTGTAAGTTTAGGTATTTTCTTCATATCTTCCAAATTTGGTTTCATATTATGCTATGATAAGATCATATAAATAAGACATAGCAATTACCCAAAATAGGAAGTTATACATCATCTCCCCGCCATTGTAGAAGTGAAATAAGATCATTTGAAATACAGAGCTGAAATCTAACTTTCAAAATTCAAGTGGATGATGTTCAAGACTGCTGAAATACATTTTCTAACTATGGTTGCGAGTTCTCTATACGAGGCTGAACACTAACTTTTTCATTATGTTTCTGCTGGACAGTATCATAGTATTAAACAAAGTACAGTACCTGCTAGATCGCAGTTATCTATTTTAGTGAACCATATTTGTTTACTGTTTGTTAATGTGTTACTTTGTGATCGCACAGTGACAATATTGAGGAACGAGGTGGTTCTGTTTTGTGAGTTAGTGCACTTTAAACCTGTTTTTAGGGTGCATTAATGTAAAGATGCAGTAAATACTCAGCATACTATTTATTGACTAAGTTTTTGTAATTATTTAATTTCTCTCTTTTTTTTAATTCACCTCAGATGAGTGGCTGACCTCAATAATGAGTCAGTGATCATGCCAAAAATAAATTGGAGAAAAAGACACCTCCAGTGGATGTCAAAAGTACTACAACATGATTTTCATCCCATGAACAAGGCTTACCAGCTGTCCTACCTCAGTGCAGTAAGATATGCACTGCTGGTCAGTGAGTCTCAACAGTAATTGTACAGAAACATGATTTTTTTTTTTTTTACCTTTCTTTTTGGAAATTCTCAGTGCAGCTAAAATTATTTTTGTAGCACGTTTTGTATTGGGCTATAATTTATTTTTTGAAAAGAAGTTCCTTTTTTTTCTCTATGCTGTGTGCTGCAACTTTAACAAATCATGGGCACTTCCTTCATCTTTATTGTGCTTTACATAATGCCTGATTTTATGTGTATTTATTATGAATAGTTTTATATTGTATCACTTTTTGACAATCACCCCCATTCAAAATATGACAGTAAAGCGTCATACAGGATCATAAATGACACAGAAGTCAACAAAAAGTCAAAAACATCAACCTTTAATTGTGAAAGTGAGGTTATTTACAATGAATAGATAAACATTAAGAACCATATAAGGACCTGTCAGTATTTAAATTAACAATTACAATGTTGATCACAGCTGTCAGGCATTAAGGCCTCCCCATCCTGACGAAGGCATTATGTAAACGTGTTGTATCACTTTTAACATGTCGCTTCAGCACATATTATTATAACTGCATATTGCTTTGTTTGATTGAGCTGACTTTACTTGGCTGAAATAGCAAGGGAAAACATTGTGCATCACGCTTACATTTAGCTGTGTAGCATCTATCATCACTCATGCTTTTCTTCTTTTTTCCTTTTCGACCCTTTTTTTGTCAAATTCTGAAAAATATACCTGAGAGGAAATGTGCAATAGAAGCACACATCATGCTTCAACAAGAGGAAAAATATCACAGGTCGAGAAAAAAGGTGAACAATTCCATTACATGTGTTGGGGGTTGATATTCCCAGCCAAACTGCCAGTCATGAGCTTTTACCATCATTACAAATGTATAATCACAAATCTTACTAAAAGAGCGGATGAGAAAGGCCCTAACAGCATCATCGGACCAAAGCAGTCGTATGTGACATCTCATTATCATCCTGACACGATGGACTTTTCTAATAACTAACGAGAAGCTCTGCTCCTCCTGACCCGGGTCAGCAGCGAACAGTGATTTGTGAAAGACATTGCAGCAACCCGCTGACCCATTCTTTATTGACATTACAGCCATCTGGGGTCTTCTTCACAGATGGAGAGCCTCGACCCTTCATCAGGGGCCTCAGCGGCCCTGCTCTGAGCTGTCACGTTTGTGCCTGAATGGAATTTTGATAGTTTCTTCTTTTTGTGTTGTTGTTGTTTTCCTTTCTTTTTGTTTCCTGCTTTTTTGTCCTCTCTGCACCTTCGCTGATGCCTCTTTTGACATTTACCCACCGTTGTCAAACCAAGTCAGACTTATTTCCTAACTGATCATCACGACAAAGGTGATATTTGGAATCGTTTACGACAGCGGACAAGGAGATGCTGGCGGAAGAGTCTCAGTAAACAAGAGAGCGGGGAGGTGAATGCCTCCTCCGGCTATCTCAGTTCAATCCATCAACTTCCAGGATGTACGCCAAAAATAGGAAGAAAAAAATATTTTTGTCTTTGCTGAGCCCCAGACAGAGCTCTTTGATGCGCTACAGGTGAATAGTCATTGTGCTAAAGACCTCCTGTGTGTCCAGGCCAATACATGGAGTTCCCTGTATTGTTAGAGGGGGGTTGTGTCTATACACTGGTTAGTTGGGATAGCTGGTAGTTTAACTCCAACTTAAAGGAATTGTCTGACATTTTGGGAAGTACCTTGTATTGCTTTCTCATCTAGACTCAAATCAGAAGATCTGTATCGTTATCTATATCTATGTTGTTAAAGACCTCCACACAAATATGTGTTTTAATGAAGATGGTTAGCATTAACATTGGATTTTTAACCCGTTTATTTAATTTTTTGCCTAAAAACACATCTGTAGGGGATCTTTAAATATGAAACCAAAGCCAGGAGATGGCTAGCTTATCTTAGCATAAATACTGGCAGTCTGGAGAAACAGCTGATCTGGCTTCATCCAAAATTTAAAACATCTGCAGACACCTCTAAGGGTCATTACTTAATTCATTTTCAGTCTTTATACTAAACTAAGCTAAATATATCCTGGATTTAACTTCAGAGTTAGTGTTCACACATGAGAGTAGTATGAATCTTCGTATCTAACTCGCAACAAGAAAGGGATTATTTTTATTTCTCAAAATGTGAAACTATTTCTTTAGGTTACAGCCTATTTTGGAGTCAGGGCCATCCAGTTCTCCACCACATCACTCTTAAAAGCCGTGTGGATCCACACAGCAGAATGAAAATGGAATTGCCGGAGATAATATTTTTTTGCATTCCACCTGCGCAGCTGAGCGTGTGCACACATGCCAACACACTCGGCGATGATGAGGAGTCATTCATGCCAGAGAAAATATGTGAGTTTCCCAACATGCTCCCAGAGGTCACCCGGGTGAGACAGCTCCGCTGCGCTGGCACCCTGTTTTCTTTCCTCGCTCCCTTTTTATTTTAATAAATGGACGGCACCTCTCGGGCGTGAAGCACCATAAGCGCTGCAATTCCAAACACTAGCAGCTGCCATAGCGTGTTCCTCCTGGCTATACATGCTTTTCACTCCCCCAGTTATTTTCCCTCCCTCGCCACGTATTTCCGTCTCTCCCTTCCTCGACACAGCCGAGCAGTCTATTCCCGCTGAAATGATCGAGATATGTAGGTGGATTTTGTGGATTGGGGGATTGGGGGTGGGGCGCTGTTTGTGTGCAACGTGTGTTTTTGCATGATGAGATGGATTGTCTGCAGGTGCGCTCAGGAGACAAGAATTGGGAGGTCAAGGAGGAGATTTGAGAGAGCAGGATGCATGGAGACAGAAGATGGATCAGATAGTGGATGCTAGGAGACAAGGTGAGAGCGAGGTGAGAGGAGCTGGCTTTGATAGGAGGGGGATGGAAGGAGAGTGGGCACTGTTTCTGCCCCGAAGACTATGAGAATGATTCCTTCCAATAGGGAGGGAACGTTCCATCCAACTCCCTCTACGCACATTTGAAAAAACCCCCGACCTGATGAGCTCCACGCTTCTAAACCTGAGCTGTGAAATCTCATTACACCAAACAGGGTTTTAATTGCAGCACTTGATGTATTTTGAAGCTGCTACACAAGGAACTGCAAGTCAGGGAGAGACGAATGAGTTCACACTACAGCAGCTTCTCTCAGTCTCACTCTCCGGCCATATTCTAACTTATAAAACTGATCGTACATCTGGTTTTTAGCTTCTTTTTTTTATTTTTATTAATTAGTTCTTAGGAAGCCGTGAGGGCGTGAGAGTAGAATTGGGTGTTGAAAAGGTTTTCCGGAATGGGACAAGAAGGATTTTTTGGTATCTTTTTTGCCTCTTTCATTTGAGTGTTAGTTGAGAAAAGAATTGAATGTCGTAAAAGTGTAGCAGAGGATTCGAAAGGTTTATTCGCATCTAATGAAACAGGCTTCAGGCACCGGCTCTGGAAAGTGAGTTGTTTGATAGAGGCAGGGTTAGGTTTGATAAGAACGTTTTAGTAAGTGTGTGGGAGGTATTTATGGGGATGATTTTGTACGTTTTTCTAATTAATATCTATTTTTGTCTGAGTATGAGAAGAAAGGAAAGAACTATTGAAGCTGTGGGGATTTTTCTCAAGCAGTTGAGGTAAAAAAACAAAAAAACCAAACAACCTGTGAATCACGGAATGCTGATTATTTATGTGAGTCTGAACATTTTCTCTGAATCGCGGTTGTTTGAGGCACCAGCGGGCATCAGCAGGATCTGTCTCTGAGCTCTAGAAAAGAGGCTGTGTCGAGGAACTAGGCTGTGTCTCTGTGGCACTTTTCTTCCTCTCCGTCTGAATCCCTGTTTCTAAGTAGCACAACAGTGTATCTTAATTAACCTTAGCCAGTTGGAAGAGATTCTAGCACTAACAGCTTTCTGATCAAGAATACTGCGCTGCTGTCATTTTGCATGGGAGCCTCAGGTGCCACATTTTGAAGGTGGAGGTGAGCTGTCAGGAGTGACTGGTGTTGAGTTAAAGGTGAGGTGGATTTATGGAGCCTGTTTTTGTCCTCGATGTTGCATTTATGGAATTTGTCATCACCCTGCTGTGGGGAGCGGTGTGCCAAAAAGAAAAAAAAGAACACTTGGAAGCCTGACGCCATCAAACTCCTGATCTGTACATCTGTTACACTAACAAACGCAGTAACGACTACAGGCCACGAGATGGACCAAAGGAGGTGCTATTCTTTTCGTTTTTTGTTTTTGTTTTTTAAATTACCATTGTTGTTATGCAAATTGTGTTAAACTCTTGCAAACTCCTTGTTTTCAAAAGATATGCCATGAAGAGGCTAAGGAGGCTTTATTCCACTGTAAATGTCAGTGAATCATCCCGCGATGACTCATCTACCCACCAAATCATACACGGTGACGAAGCCGCAGACGTATCTCTTCAAAGCATCATTACACTGTACTCCAGTGTGCTCGGATGAAATCCAATGAAAGCAAATGATATCCAAATGCATTTCTGATTGGAGACATTCTGCATTCGTGCATTCCTTTTGAAAACAGGGCATTTTCTTATTTACCTTTTCATTTTGACAAGCCTTTTTTTGTATCTTGTACATGTTTACATTGTATCTCGCATTGCCCAAAAGAGAAACAATATTAAATGTATTATCTTTGTTGTTTTAAACTGACTCCTGTTCATTTGTCTCACACTTCCAGTCACATCTGCCACTGCAGATACAGAGCAGCGTCTTAAACCTTCCAGCTCACAATTTAGCCAGATCGTATGTGACAGTAATATTATAGATTGAGACATTTATCTCTATTCGCAGCATTGTGAAAGCCATATTAAGTGACTGGAGGAGCAGAACAATGCAGCAGGTTACATATAGCGAGGTATGACTTATGAGAGAAACGTGTGAAGGGGTTGAGAGCAGTGAATGAAGACGAACGAGCTCTCGGTGCCGTAGTTTTCCACTAAAGAGGAGAGACAAGATTTTCAGCTTTTTTTGCTTTTTTTGCTTTGTCCAAAAGCCAAACCATTAATCTTCACCTCTTGAAAAGGAAAACAGGTTTTCCCGAGGATTCAGCAGGTCAGACTATCATGCTTGATCTTCTGGCACTATCTGATATCACCATGTTGGTGTTGTTTTTTTACAGCGTCATAGTTAATGTTGCTCCAAAACCGTCACTGTAGCTGAAACAGTCTTATTTTTGTGATGCCATTGCTTTGCAACTTGGAAGGAATGCCAGAAAAGTATACACATAGGAAAATGTTTCACTTCTAACATTGTGGTAAACAGTGTGAAAGAGTCTTTTTTAACCCCAACCGTCTCTTCCTAAACATGCCCAAGTGTTTTTGTTACCTAAACCTAACCAAACTGTGACAGAAAGCTGAAAAAATTAACCAAATAAACACAATAATGAGAGAACACTATAACAGTTAGTTCCAAACAGGATGCAGGAGTCCTGTACTAAATTAAATCAGCCACAACGACCTGCTCCAAATGGGGACTTTGTCTCTTTTGCCTGAATTGTAATGGTGGTCATAGTGCAACAATCATTAAGTTCCAGGAACAACAACAACAACACAAGATGCACAGCTATGACATCACAACAATGTGATATGTCAATTGCAATGACAGTCCATGGAACATGATTATTATAATGTTCCATAGACATCACCAATGCTGCAATATCAGATACACTGCTCTTCTATAAAGGTATAGCAATTAGAACCGTGCTAAGATGCTAACATTGACAATTAGGACAATTTAAAGATGTTCTGGCAAGTGTTAGCTAACAGTTGATAACTGGCACATCCAATACACACAGAGCAACATTAGTATTCATTTAGAATTATGTTTGTGTCTTGGAAGAATTTTTAAAGTCAATTCTTTCTCCCCTTAGTTAGTTTTGGTCTCCATTGTCTCCTGTGGAAAAATGCAGCCCTACATCTGCTAAATCTTCTATATCCACTGTTGTTTGGTGTTAATAAGGCAGTGCACAATGGGGTTATCAGAACTTTTTTGCTGGGACTAATGATGACAGTGGTAACAGTGAACAAAAACAGTAAAGCTGAGGGCTGTAGAACTTAAACTGTTTGCTAAAAGATTCAGTAGAACTGAAGGAAACTGCAGTCTGTCCTCCAGCTCGGTCTTTCTGATGGCATATAAAGCAAATATCACTGATTAAAATTCAACATTATCAGTACTTCTTTGAATGATGGCGTATTATTGATCAAACCCCTTCATGTGTTAACACACGGGTAATGTATACCAATGTATATCCACTAGATGGCTCTGTTAAACCATTCATGCTTCAAACTCTCCTCCAGACAGCAGCCGTGTTGACAGGACAGAGAGCAGCACAGGCAGATTTTCATATGAATAGACCCGCACATTACATACTTAATATGTACATTGACAATGAGATTTGAAATGAGATTCTATTATGATCAATCCCTTTTTTTATTCAGCGTGACTAATAATATCGGGTGTGAACATTGAAGAACGATGATCTCTGGCAGGGTTGAGGATGCTCAGCTGAACAATGACAAGTATTAGATATACTTGTCTGAATTATTCTTTTCATGAGATTATTACTCATCCTATTCATATCCATCAGCCGGTTATTTTATATAGAGATGTCATGAGTTGTCGATTGCAATCACAGCTAGAAAGCTATGAGGGCGCTCAGAGGAGTCATCTGGATGAGATGCTTCATGAATTTACAGTGTGCAGTCATTTTAGTAGCAGCCCGTCTACACTGTTATTTTAAGTGCTGTGTCGTGGGCAACTGGACTTGTTTCGGTTTCTTGAGGGCGCTTCGTCAGTTCTGAACTGATGGATGAGAGGTGACCTGGATGGCTGAGAACCTTCAACGGGATATCTACAGTGTATGTTTCAGCTAAAGTGTTTCACTGATCTCCTGACCCCCTACCTGTCACAATATGGCCACCCAGCAGCTGTGCCTGGAACAGAGGCTGTGGCACATGATGCAACAGAGGGCCAGCGCCCCTCCAGATGACCAGGCATTGTGTTCGCCCACATATAAAAATGCACTGCTGACTACATCTGCGTTGTTGGCCAACTCACATTCTGGTTTCGTTAGGTCTCTGTGCCAAAGGTTAAGTGTGTATAAACTATTGCCATTCCATTAGCAGGTCCAATATTTAACCAGCGAAGGAGAATGACAATGAACTGGAGTAAAGGAAAGTTTAAGCATCTACAATTATATGGCAACTACACAAACTTCAAGTGTTGATGAAGGCCATGTGATAGAGCGCCAGAAAAGGTAAGTGAATTATTAATCAAATTATTACAACAACTAACTAACTTCGCTGTTCAAGATGTGGAAATGTATCAGGTCTACAAAAGACATTTAAAGAAAGACAAAGACATAAAACTACTAGCAAAGGTCTGGTCTCTACACTAGTTGGCCAAGTGACACAAAACATATTTGTGTGTGTCTTTGAGCCCAAAGTTATTTATTCACTATATCTTATAATGAATGATATTGTAGGGAATCCCTCATCTTGCCTTAACTTGAACTTATATCACTTTAGGGCTGCGGGAAAGGAAAGCATGGGGACAACATATTCCTCAGTAACTCAATCTCTCTTAATGTCCGCTTCTTCCCATTAGGATGACAACCGCACTCTCTCACAAGGTGATACATCACTTCACATTCTCTCATGTCACTCTGCGCTCTAAATCACCCTTAAAGGAGAACTTCGGTCGATTTAAACATGCAGCTTCATTGCTCAAGCTACCCTTGACTTGCGAGTACCGAAGACGCGAACAAATTTGGTCCAGCCATTACAGAGCTCCGTGAACGGAGATGTAGCATTGAACGCTAACAGCATGGGGTCAGAACTTTACACTGTGTTTTAAGCGTCTTAACATGCTCCACATCTCACACCAAAAGTTATGCAACATCAGCAGACACCTTAGCACACAGCACTGTAGCGTGTATGACTCAAACTGAATAAAAAAAGTAGTTAAAATAGTGTGTTTGTGCAAGGAGCTACTTACCTGTTTGTTGACATCCGTGTGTTCCGGTAGCTAGACCAAACTAGCATATCCATCGAGTGTGCACTTAACAGGCTTGACAGGCTATTGTAAGGCTCATGGCTCATGACAGGCTGTAACATGGACATGTACATTATGAACATAAACACGAAAATGCTGGAATACGTTTCCGTCTCCGCCAGTGAGGGAGTAAGTGCACGCTCGACGGATTGACTAGTTTGGTCTAGCTACCGGAACACACGGATGTCAACAAACAGGTGAGTAGCTGCTTGCACAAACACACTGTTTTAACTACTTTTTTATTCAGTTTGAGTCATACTTGCTACAGTGCTGTGTGCTAAGGTGTCTGCTGATGTTGCATAACTTCTGGTGTGAGATGTGGAGCATGTTAAGACGGTTAAAACACAATGTGAAGTTCTGACCCCATGCTGTTAGCGTTCAATGCTACATCTCCGTTCACGGAGCTCTGTAATGGCTGGACCAAATTTGTTCGTGTCTTCGGTACTGGCAAGTCGAGGGTAGCTTGAGCAATGAAGCTGCATGTTGTAATCAACCGAAGTTCTCCTTTAACCTTAAAGGGGAGGTGCACCACATTATGTACATCCTGATTTAACTTAAAGGGGAGCATACAATGTAATGTATGAAATTACAATTTTGGAAAATATTCTAATGTCTGCATAAACCAGGGAATAAAATAAGTTTTTCCACAAAAAATAGTACATTTTCACAAAAAAATCCAATGTTACAATATGTTGGTTAGAGAAAGGCAGGGTACTCAACTTCAATGCTCGCACTGAAATGTCAATTTTCCATGTATTGCATAATGAAAACTAAAACCTGACATTAATAAACAGGCCCTGAGTGACTCATCCAACATCTCTGCTGCACAGACCCAATGGGCATTTATCAATCTGCAGCTTAATCTTCAACCATTCCTGTAGAAGGGCTTGACAGCTCCTGTCCAAGACACAGAGGTTTAAATCTCCCAATAGAGGTTTTATAGAAGACAAAGAAACGTGAATAAATCTGGCATTGCAGTGACCAAAGCTTTACATTGGTGGCTATTCAAAGATGACTTGATTAGGTGCTGTTCTAGCTAGACCATGCTTGGTACAAGTACACCAAATTATCTAAAAACACAATGACTATTTTTTCAGTTAAAGCTGCACTAATCAATATTTTTATGTTATTTATGGATCAAATGGTTAGTGACAAACCCACACAACACTGTCACCCAAATCTGCAATTTCCCTCGGCTCTAAAGAACTTTTAAGCCTCTTTTAGCTTATATTGTTGTTGTTTTTGAACCCATAACATATCGTTTCAGTTCAGTCTCTACTCTCCTCTTTATTTCCAGCAGCAGCAGTGGCTTGTTTTCAGTGTACAACAAACTGTACGTTAACTACACAGCTAAAGTTAGCAACTAGCTAAGGTGATGAACAGTTGAGAATTTAGAAGATGCAGACCAAAACAGAGCTCAAAGTTGGGTGCACATTGGACTTATTACGAATGTCTGGTTTTGGTAACATTAATTAAAACATCATTATATAGTGAGAACATGTTAAGGTTAGCATGCTTACATGGTGTTATATGCTCAATATTTATACAATTCATTTATCATGTTGTTGATTATATCTGTGCTGGTTGCAAACTAAGATAGTTGTACTGAACTGTTTTCTTGGATGTTAGCCATAACTTTATCAAGTCATAAGTGCCATTGTTGTGTCTACTGCCCACAATTGACCAACAAGATAGATGGTTGCAGATTTAAAGAGATAGATACCTCAGAATCCCAAATACATATTTTTCCTCTTACATGTAGTGCTATTTATCCATCTAGTTGTTTTGGTGTGAGCTGTAGAATCTTGAAGATATCAACTGTAGACATATGAGCATCCTCTTAAATATAATGGAACTAGATGGCACTTTGCTTGTGGTGCTCAAAGCCCCCCCCCCCAAAAAAAAAAAATGCTTTTCGTGAGCATCTTACGCTTCTGTCTTTGGTGTGAACTCTCCCTTAGAGTTACATAACCTACAACTAGTCCTGTCTTGTAATCCCTAAAAAATATTATGTTGGTTTTTACTGAAAGAACAAGTTGTGTCATTGTGTACCTGTGTCAATGTTACTTCTTTTAAGAAACAAATGATTTTTGCTCAAACACATCTGGAAAATTTATTAACCAATCATCCGACTTACACTGAACAGAGCTCACAAACAAACACTTGCTGTTTCAAATGAAAACAAAAGAAAATACAGGTATGCAAAGTACTTCAGCTGCTGAGTCACAACAATGGACAAATATATAGTATTTCTAGCCACTGGTTCCAGTCTACATGAACACTAACAGCTTTCCTCTCTGATGCTCGTCTATGGTTGGTCCCGATGTTCATGCAGAGTGAAAAGATTACTCATGCATGGCAAAAAGTACTAAGAGCTACAGAAAGAATCTCTAAATGTGCTGCTGTGCGACTGGCTGGAGTCATGTCTGTATAGTGGCAATGTAGAAAAAGCAAACACGCAAGAAAAGCTTGAAAAGGTCTGCAGGAATTAGTCCACACATCATAGATGGACAAATAAATAGTACATTACAGGATCAGTAACATTCAAGGAGCCTGTGGATGCAAAAATAAAATAAAAATGGCATTACATCTGTTCATTAAGGTTTGTACAGAATATTTTACAAATGAAAATCTTCAGTCAAATTGTTTTTAGCTTGATTTGAACTGTTAGTCAATGTGGTCCAAAAATGTATGTAAATGTTAAAAAAGCCAATATTGAATACAGGGTTTTACACCAAGGAAATGACATTTATATAATGCATCAAAGACTAAGAAAAAAAGAAATCAATGATTTTTCTATTTGGTCGGAGTGTCTGCACAAAATAAAACATGCCACCTTTGAGTCTCAGAGAGCAACACCAGCCTAAACATTTATAAGATTACAATCAGTAGCATCATAAAGTGACATTTATCATTGCCATACAGTGATGGCATTCAGACTATATAACGATAAGAGATATAAAACCAGAATGGGACATAGGGCTATCTAACATGGGTTTACACACAAGAAGATAAATAACAAAAGAGAAAGAATGAAATTCATGGATTGTAATAAAACCAAGAGTTTCTATCTTGCACCCCAAAGCAACGAGGTTTTGATTGTGTACTGCAACATCTCTTATTGCGGTAAGGTACAAGCAACGCTCTATAATATCACTATTAGAAAACAAGAAGACATTTAGATTCTCCTGGTTTTGGATTACAAGAAAACACATTGTAGAATCATGATTATCAATCACAACAAATTTAAAAAGTTTTTTTTCAAATCAAGCACACTGATAAAAAATCTCTCTAAATACATAAGTTAACATTCAAATGTGAATTAACACTTCAAGCAGTAGCGTAATTGAACTGTAATGTGGGAGGAGGGATGTGTTAAGAATTACTGTCAGCATTTTCCCAGAAAGGACAGCTGGCAAATGCCATAGCAGCATAGGTTTGAGCCCCATTTGTTGGTTATCTACAAAATGAAGTACAATATCATTATTACAAAACAGCCTCTCAGCTTTGTGTGATGTCCTGTAATATGCTATGGCTTACTGCTGAGGTGGTGTATTTACAGCTGAAATTTCTCTCAGTACATTTTATACTGAACATAGGGGATAGGAATCACACAAATATTCAAAATACACTTTCTTATAACCCTGCACCCAACTGACTTCTGTAAAGGATCTTTGCTGCTGGTGAAAGGCCTGTGACAAGGGATATTACATATTTTAATAGTTGAATATCGAAAATGTCATGGATTTGTTTTTA
This sequence comes from Sparus aurata, assembly GCF_900880675.1. Classification (NCBI taxonomy): domain Eukaryota; kingdom Metazoa; phylum Chordata; class Actinopteri; order Spariformes; family Sparidae; genus Sparus; species Sparus aurata. Next base: position 36,206,178 of record NC_044187.1, on the reverse strand, counting down.
CAAAAATAACTTTAAATTGTTGTGCTTTTTCTCCTCTGAGTGAACATTGTGTGACTGTTTGTGACACAGAATGGTATTATTTGGTAATTTGTCAAGGGTTTTGGAAAATGGCAGAAAACACAGAACACGATCCATCTGCATGTTGCAAATGAATCTTCTGTGGGTTAAGGCAGGAGGCTGTGTTGTGTCCGTAGTGGCGTGCGATACCATGGCAACAATCCTTTGACTTTAGGTGTTATGGGAACTATTTTAGAGGGCCTGTCAATTCATCATGAGTGCTCACAGTGTATTAGGCAAGTGTGTAGGTCAAGTTTGGAGAAATAGTTCACATCTTAAAAATGGTCCCTGGCCCTGAAGATAACCCAAATTACCTTTTTTTATTTTCAACTTCCAGTTCCCTTTCATAGATTCGGAGCTTCTGAGTATGCAGGACGCAGGTTTGTAGATGTTTAAAGATTAATGTCTTACATTCTCAATAATGGGGCATTTCTGAGAGGACGAGGCTGATTTCAGTGCAACATACCACATTGCAGAGCAAGCAGCTAGCTAGCACAACAATAGAGCTACCACCGACGTTTGCAATAGAACTACCATGAAGGTACATTAGATTATACGAGCACGAGATGTGTTACAATCCTACTTAGTATACTCAGCACCGCCTTGCGTCTCTAAGCACATCACTCACTTATAATCACCACAACAAATACAGAAATCCATCACTTCAGTATTACAGTGACTTCTCTTTTCTCCAAATCTCAGTAACACACAGACACAAGTTGTGACATACTGAGATGATTACCTGCTGTGGTGTGAGGCCATATTTCAGAACTTCAAGTCATCCTCTGAGATTATTGAGACTTTCAGCCCCAAAGTGACTCATTTGCGTTGATGCAAATGGGTGGCATTCCCTACATCTTTAACATGGCTCCAGAGATGAAATCATTTTGGAATAGGTTCAGTTTCTCTCCTTCAAAGTCTTCCAAGATCATAGGAGAGAGTGAACACAGAATTAAATTCTCTGTGGAAAACCACTGCCACATCAAGTGCCACCTCTGCAGGGAGATTGTGACAGCGACTATCAAGTGAAAGAGACCTTTCAAGTAAAGCAGTACTTGCTTTGGAAAAAGTCATTCAAGAGAACCAACCAACAATACACGTGTGAAAATCCTAAATGAGAGTACCAGAGTTCATTTCCCTGAACATAGACGTTTCTTTCCCGGACTCTGAGATTCTGCTGTTCCTAGGGAGTCTGTCTGTCCGTCTGTCCCCCTACGTGCTCCGGTAGGTCTTGATAATGTCTTTGATCTGCCTTCTGCAGATGGGGCAGCAGGCGTTGGACATCTTCTTGAGTTTGAGGCCGCAGGTGTAGCACAGACACATGTGTCCACAGGCGTAGATGACCGTGTCCACCATATTCTCATAACAGATAGAGCACTCATCGGACCAAGTCCCACGGCACGCTGGGAACGTTGGTGATTTGGGGAGGCTGACTGGTGAATTTGGGTTTGTTCCTGTGGTGAAATTGAAATAAAATGTTAAATAAGGAAAGATGCGAAAAGTAGTAAAGTACATACACCATGTATACTTTTACCTTTATTTTTAAACAGCTAGATGCAAATGTACTGAAGTAGAGTTGATAAAAAGTGTTGCTACTGTTAGAGGGTAGGGTTGGGCCTACAGAGAACACAACAATTCCAAATAGTCTTGAGTTTTTGTTGATGGCTATAGAAATAACAGCGGACAACTCCTACCTCACCTAACATAAAACATTGGTGACATTTTTTCATGATGGTATTTCAAGGTATACACAACTCTTCACCAATGTTAGCTTGGAGACCTACTATACCTGTTGGGCCACAGACTTTAGAAAATGGCAGTTTGCCCAAAACTAGCAGTAGCAGTTAGCTGGACTGGCAGTGAGAGGTTGCTGTTAGGTATATTTGGTTTATCAAAGATGCTAGCAAAGCAACAGAGTAGCCTAAATTTTAAAAAAAGGACAGGAGAAATGTGTTGAACTATATATATTCAAACATTATGGTTATGGCTGAAAAAATCAATGCCTATCAACCACAATTTGTTCACTGAAGTGACTGTTATTTGAAGCAATCATCACAATGACCCATTCAATCAGTCTATTTTCTGTGATAGTAGAAATCAACCAATCAGAGCTTTGTAGGCCGGATTAATTATTAGAACAGCATCCTATCCTACATATCAAGTCATCTAGATAGTCACAACTCAATCCTGCAAACATACTGTGATTTTCAATGCATTTAAGTACACTTTTAGGACATGGAACATAAAAAATACCTTTGATGGAATGTGACTGTATACATTAACTGTCACTGTCACTGTAAAATCTGACAAAGTGACTTTACTTAAAAGTAAAGTAGTTAAAGTAAGTAAGTAACACTTTTTAGCCCTTTTAGTAGATTCTTTTAAGTAAAGTGAACTTTAAAAATGTACTGTACTGTACTGCATTGACAAGATAAGATGAAACCTGATGAAGGTCTAAGTACCAAAACATTGTTTTCATTAAACTTAATTGCAAGTGACGTGGACAGTGTGCTGGAGTCATTTCCTGATCTACAATTGCATTAAAATAACATTGATTCCGGAAATAAGAAAAATGCTGAGTTTTTGATGTGATTAATGAACAGGTCGATAATCGGGTCGACCCACAATGTGCAGTGCATTTTTGTATATGTATAATTTAATTTCACTTGCTTTTGATACTGAAGTACATTTAATCAGATACTTTAAGATCTTTACTCAGCTACTATTTGTATGGGTAACTCACTTTTATCAAGTAAAACACCATATCTTTACTTTTACTCAATTATGACTACTGGGTGCTTTTTACAACAGTGAAATCTGAGCTGGAGATTTGCAAACATGAAAACTACATCCAGTTACCAGAATGAATTGACACAAAATGGCAACTCAGCCTGATTATTAGTCTAAAAGACAACAAGCGTATATAGGAAGTTTAGTATCAGGTTTATGTCTTGAACTATCTCAAAAAAGACATTGCATCAGTCCCATTTACATAACCCAGCTATGTGACATAATAAAACATGCCCAATACTCAACACATCCAGCTGCAGCTGCAGCTGCAGCAGCGGTGGGACCATGAAGCGCTAGCCATTGTTTCTAACTATCGCAGGATGACATCTGCTCACTATCCCTTAATGGCTTCCACTCAGTCCCCTGTGAGGTGATAAATTATCTCCTTCTATACTAGTAGCTCTCTATCTGGGTGTACCTACCCCCCGCTGAGCTGCAGTACGCTGCAGAGCACAGGCCTCCGTTGAGAACTGGATCAGAGCTGCCACTGCCCAGGGTGCTGGGGGTGTGTGGAGAGGAGGAGGGTGAGCTGGGGTTCGACGTGGTCCGCGGATCCCCAACATGAGTGGAGCCTAGTCGGAGCAGATTAAGGCAGGAGGTTAGATGTTTATGTTTAATCAGAACTCAAATTACTCCAGCAACACATACATATAGTTTGATTTGTTTCTGTAACACACCTTGAAAGGGTACATAGGTACAGGCAATGAACCGAAGCAGGACTCACTTTTTCCCCACTATCTAGGTTACATTTATAGTCATGAAAGAGAGCACTCCGATCTGTAAGAGCAGTCATTTTAGAAGTGAGCACATTCATCACTAAAGACAAGAGCTCTCCTCTTTCTTTTTTGGGAAAGAGTATTTCAGAACAGAGTTGGCGTCCTTCAATCTTTCCTTATCCTATATTTACATGATGGCCGGAAAACAAATGAGAATTCCAAGAACACATAGCCAATGATGCCTACAAAGACAGATCAGGATTTTTATGGCTATGACATGACAATCTTGAGTCAAAGTCATTAACAATGCACAAGCTGAACATGTGAGTATTCATTATCAGTGGGTCAAATGACTATTATTAATTTCAAAGGTGTCGCTCTCTAAGATGGATCGACTGAGAAATGTCATTTGACTTGATTTCTACGACCTTACAGCTCAGTGTTTTAACTGTCAACAAGTCACTTGTCACTTGTGTTCAGTGAAAAAGCTCTGATGGTGTGCACACGCATACTAGCACCAAACAGCTGCCACTAAAGAGGAGCGGAACATTTAGCACCTAAACAGCCAGATAGTTCTCTTAGCAGTAGGTGAAGAGCAAAACAGAGCTAAAAGAAGAGTCAGTGTTGGACTAAAAGGGTAAGTGTGTTTACAGGTTTTGAGGACTACTAGTGCATAGTTGAAAAAAGCAGAATAAAGCCTTTTGTGCATAATGTAGGCATCAGGTCATATCTTTAGTTCTGCTGTATAGATCTTGATCATTTGTTTATAAGCTGTCCAGGTATGTCCCATAGGTAATGTGTAATGATTTAAAATAGCTTCAATGGTTTACCATTACAGGTAGTGCAGAGACATCACAATACCCAACAAATGAATATGCAAATGAGCTGTCTTGCAGAACAAGCATGTAATCAACAACAAATAATTCCTATCCAATGCTGTAGTGCTTCTCAATGTAAATGCTGATTACTTTAATTACCTGCCCTGCAGCTTGCTGTCAAAATATAGCACACTAAAAACTGCATCAGAAAGTGCACTGTGTGCACAGCAGATATTTATGCATCCTATTTCAGGTCCTGCTCTTCCTTTCAAAGAGCATCACTCCACAGTGTTGAATGTTACTGGGGAACATTTCATGGTGCGTCTATGAAACCAGAGTCATCTGGTGTGGCAGCGTCACTGTCAACACTGACCAGTAACATCATGACAGCCCCGCACTAACGAATGGCCCAGCAGTCTGCCAGGCTGCATGCCATCTGCACCAGCGCTCTAATCAATCAAACTGATGCCCAGGGCCAGCAGACACAGGCCCGCTTCACTTTAGGGCCAAGCCAATAATGTGTCATTGGAATTTAGAGAAACTGCCCCATAATGACTGCCAGCTCATAAACAGCAGCAGTGTTTCTGTTACAGTTGGTGAGTCGTCATGTCACTGCAGCACGTAATTCTATATCAGGAGCTGTTTCATGTGGCATTTCAAGCGTGGGGGCGGGGGATCAAGAATCTCTTTTGTTTGCATACCAGGGGTTGCCCTGCTGCTTTCTGAGCCCCTTCGGCTACGCATGTGTGTATGATTTGTACTGTATGTATAGTGTGTAACATTATATAACAGGTCACCATGAGTAAATGCATTTTCAGCCAAGCAGAACACGTGTGATGCTCTACCCATTGTCTATGTTTAGATACAAGAAAGGACCACAAGTATAAGAAGACACTGATCAGCACTGGCAGATTGGTATTCCATCACAAGCATTCTCAAAATGTATTTTCTCTTCTGTAACCTGCCTGGCATTCAAAAATACCCCTGCTACCTGACTAGATCAAACTACAAATGTGAAATTGTCATGATGAATTTTATTTTCAAAGGTAAACTGAACTGGGTCTAGAAAGCCCTGAGTTGAAATTTAACCCTGGGGGTGGGCAAATGTGGCCCCGCTCTGCAATAAAGCAATTACATCACTAAATAATAGGCCAAACTCGGTCACAGGCACATGTGGTCAAACAATCATACAGGTTGAACACACGCTGTTAGTTTAACAAAGTTACAATGGGCTGTAATGAACCTTTGAAAGTTTTATCTACAGTAACCTCAAATGTTAGCATCTTCCTGAAAATGCTTAAAAAGGGCCAATTATCTTTTTCAAAACCTAAAACTGATTCTCTTAAAGATCCTGATTAGAAAACCTAGCACCAAATACTTCACATATAACTTAAAATTAGATCAGAGAAGATAAGAGAAATGGATTTGAGATTATATGGTACGCTTTATATGCAATGTCTATCTGTGTTTTGTTTTAAAAGGTTTAGATAATGCCTCTGAAAGAATAATAATTAAATACAAAAATTAACCCATTTCTCATTCTGACTTCCATTCATGGATTTGATCAGTTAAAGCGACCACCTCACAAACCACTGCACCAACAGTAAGTAGAGTAATATATCATCATTAATATTCAACAAATGAGCTGTGACGGATGGACTGTCTCTTTTACAGACATGCTGCTATTTCCCAGCAGTGCAAAACAAATTTAATCAATCTCCTGATTATCACTGTTTTTTTCAACTGTTTTACACACTATTTTTTTTCATTTTCTAACTTAAATGTCAACATTTTGCCACATGTCTTCTGTTTGTGCATATGGACATAGGAAACCTAGCGACTGCATGGTATAAAAAGAAAAAAAATAAAGGCTTCAGTATGGCTGAAACAAGGCTACGTTCACATCTACAGTGTGCATTTGAAAGCTGCAGTGATTGTTGGATTGTTTGGTAAAAGATTACAAAAACAGTTTCAACCCCACAGGTTGATACGGGATATCAGACTCTGTTGAACGATCCAACAAGCACTTGGTTTGAAGCATACCGAGAACTTTAAATGTGCACTGAAAAACCCAGTTACGTGAACTATTTTGTGTTAAAGGCTTAGAATCATGCTGTGAGTGTTGATCAGTAAATCACCGTGCCGCCCCCGCAAGGTGCTGCCGGACTTGTCATGTTTCACCTTTTATCGGATTACTCCAGCCCGATCACCCCGCAGCACTGCAGCATGAGTGCTTCCCCCGTGGAACTGAATCCTCTTTCTCTCTGTCCATCTCTCCCTGTTAATCCCTTTGGCAGGCCGGCACCACCCATTCAGGGCAGCTGAGGCATGATCTGTGGTGCCCAGCCCTGATCCCGCCTGCTCACCACTAGATTAGAGCGACCTGTGTGAACAGCTGTGACGAGGCAGGCTTCTGCCTCTGTGGCAACATCTCTGCTGCTCTCTACTTCATCTATCATCTAATCACCCATCCATTCATCTTTAGCATATATGAGTACGTCTATGGAGAGAATTTAAAGCATTGGAGGTATGCAGAGTATGTGATCAGGGAGCTGGGTGGGGCTGAGGCTGAGGGGAGGTCAAGGGTTGAGGGCTTAGCGTGTGTTTGTGTGTAGATGCCTGACAGGGGGAGAAAGGAGTTAAATGGAAAATCTCCAAACCGCACTGTAGACTGAAAAAACAAAAAAAGAAAGAAAGAAAGGAAGGAAGAAAGAAAGGAAAGAAAGAAGAAAGAAGAAAGAAAGAAAGAAAGAAAGAAAGAAAGAAAGAAAGAAAGAAAGAAGAAAGAAAGAAAGAAAAAAAGAAGAAGGAAAATACCCTTTCAAATAGTTTACATTAACATTTCCTTGGTGAAACACGATCCTCAAACACAAAATGGGTGGCTGTTAATTTAATTGCCGACAACGTCTTTTTGCCGAGGCACTCCTGGGACAAATGTGCACTTAGGCTCAGTTTGTTTTGTGCGTTTAGACCTGATGAGAAGAAAGCAGCTCGGAAGGCAGTTGTTTAAGGTCATGGTTTACCCTGCTGCAAAAAATGGCAGTAATCTTTTTTGTCTGGTGGAGATATTATCTGGAGAGACAAAAGAGCTGCTCTGCAGGGAGGACACATCACATCACACATCTGAGCTGCTCAACCCTTAATCAGGTCGTGTACGTGCTGCCATACATACGTATAAAGTTACAGCTGCACCGTGTGAGATTTTTTCGCAGTATCTCAGAAAATGTTCATATGGTATCATGATTATATTATTATGATGATGATGATGATTATTATAAGTAACAATGACCCTTAAAGGAATGAAACCAGAGGGTTTCTCTGATTGAACAAGCATTTTTATATTATAACACTAATGTGGTAGAATTCAATACCACAGCTAAGCAAATGTACATCAATACAAATGTCAATTTTTACACAACCGTATACCTTGAAATAGGATTAGGATTTACTTATTCTCCATTCTGAATTTATCATTTGCTTTAAGCAACGCAAAATGCCAAGCCCTCACAAACCACTGGGCCAACAAATAATAAAGCAATATCGATTCAAAAATTCAACAACTGAGGTGTGAAAGATGTGCGGTCTCTTCTATAAGGCGTGCTGCCATTTTCCAGCAGTGCAAAATGAACGAGATCTTAGCACAAACTCACGGATTGATTCAATATTCAACAAAATAATCAGAGCTCATCGTTCAATCATTACAGCTCACAGGGGAACGAAGGCATATGAAAATTAATTTCTTATCCGGGTACGAGGACAGGGCATAATTTCCATTGGGGATTGGCCCCCTAAATGATATTGTATCATTTGATAAAGCCACTTAAAAGACTCTCCACACAGAATCTTCACTCAGCCCGGCTGCAGAAATCCAGTGCAGAGAAAACAGGACCAGAAAATGTGGATATATTTCACTGCACATCTTCCGAGGATTACAATGCGTTCAGTTATTATGCTTTACTCAGAACAGTGAGGGATGTGCTCACTGCTGCTCCGCCCCTCTCATTGGCATACTGTACTTGCCAACACTCCTGATTTCCTGAGAGGACACCAGGTTTTTATTGCTTCCTTTTGTTCTAACAACTCTCCTTCATTTCTCCCGATTTTCACGCACTTTCCCCTTTTGGTTATCACAGCCTGTTCCTGCCACGGTGCAGCGTGCATTCACTGTTCTGTTCTGTTCTGTTCTGTTCTGCCTCGCTCTTCTCAGTGAGCGAGTGACGGACCGAGAAATGGAGAAGAGAAATAAATACTCATATTTCCAGTGTCCTGGACACGATTTCTATTTCTTACAGAAAGACTGAAAGGAAAACAGGAAATGAATTTTGAGAAGCCTGATGATGTTGCTTTTGATCACAGAGGCTGCACTGACTTCAATCATAACCCGTACAGACTTTTGAGAGGGCAGGGAATCCTCCCTTATTTTTTAGGTCTCAACGTTGGCAAGTATGTTTATTGTTGGAAGTTGTTACTGCAGCCTGAGAGAAAGACCTGGAGACATTATGTAGGGCTGTTAAAGTAAAGTACAATACAATCCACTGAAGATTTTTTCTGGCAAAAATGTAAATGTCAGTTAGTATATAATGTCTGTCTCTTTTTTTCAGATACGCTTGATGAGGTAGCAGACACAAATGTTCCTCTTGCAATACCATGTAAGTGTTATGAGTGCATGGTTTGGGTATGGACACTAGGGACATGTCGTGTAATATGCTGGCTCATGAATGTGGGCTGGCTGTAGTAGCTAGCTACATCTTGGTTGAATTTATTTGCGCCAAAGCTGTTCGGTGCACCGGCGGATGAATCATATCAGAGGAAGGTCTCATATTGATTCAGTCACAGGAGCCTACAATTGTGACTTGTCGACCAAAATCAGTTAGATGTCGCAACGACACATTTGTAGATAAACGTGGATGCATGTCAATGTCTTGAATTTGAGGTTTGCTTTGATTTTCTCGGCTTACAGAATATCAAACTCTTATAACCAGATTCAGGCGATAACTACATTTCTGAAGCTGGTGAAGGCGTGATGACAAAAGCTAGCAGGGAACAATTATCAACTGCACTCTGGTCCTACTCCCTCCCTCCCTCCCTAGCCCTCTGTCTCTCTGAGATTATGAATGGAAGGCTTAGTGTAATACACTGCCTGGCAAAAAAAACAAAACCAAAAACAAAGTCACCACCTGGATTTGACAAAGCAAATAGGTAAGAGCCTTCCATTGGATAATTACTGCAGTGATTAAAATGTTTCCACTGGCAACCAATCATTTAACCCTAACTGAAGCAGTGAGTAGCTTCTCATCTCTTGAAAAACCATGTCAGAAGACATATCCTGTGGTCGTGGAGAAGAAAACTCTGTTTGAGAAGGGTCAAATTATTGACCTGCATCAAGCAAAGAAAACAACTAAGGAGATCACAGAACCTACTAAAACTGGGTTAAGAACTGGTCGATGCATTATTCAAACCTGGAAGGAAGGCGGTGAACCATCATCTTCCAGAAAGAAACGTGGTCGGAAAAAAATCTTACATGATTAATTAATTTATAGTAATAATTAACAGTAGAACTCACGGCTATGTTTAATAGTGAAAGTAAGAGCATTTCTGCACACAGTCTGAAGAAACGTGAGGGATTAGGACTAAAAAAGCCGTGTAGTCTCGAAAAAACCACTGATGACTGAGGCTAATTGCAAGAAAAGGCTTCAACTTGCTAAGGAGCATACATACTGGTCTCTGGATCAATGGAAAAGGGTCATGTGGTCTGATGGCTCCAGATTTCCCCTGTTCCACAGTGATGGTAAGAAGAGAGGTGGATGGAAATAAATGTTGTGACATTGCATGAGATCATCAGAATGATGCCTTGGATCAGGTAGTGTATTTACAATGCTGGGTTGGTTTTTTTTTTTATATCTTAATTCAAATAAGCAAAGTCTTGGTTTTCAAAATATTTAGATCTCGTCGCTCAGATGACAAAATAAAAGGTTGAAGCTCGATGACAGCGGAGAACGGAGCAACTTAACAACCGCAGCGCTGGGCTGTTTCTCCGCCCCTCGCTGTTACTGCAGGTGTCCCTGGTTCACCACAGATGAATGACACCATTGTAACACAGCAGGTAATCTACCTTGTGTAACTGCTCTCCTCTCTCTCTTTTTGCCCTTCTGGTGGCAGCAGACACCTAGAAACCTCCCGGCAGGGCACGCTCTGCATGTCAGTATCTGTGATGTCCTCTGCCCTCACCAATACCAAAACCAAACCCATGTCCTTGTGTGAGTGCATAGTTAGACTGTAATTTACATGCATTTTATTGTTATCTCATGCATTGTTATATTTACTCCATTTCTTTTTTTTTGAAGAGGAAGAAGAACCTCTGACTTTTGAAACCACAGCAACACTCTCGTCCGGTGCGAAGTGTTCACGGACCGCCTCAGAGAAATCCAGAAGACGCCGGCGAAAATGACAGAAGTTTCGAAGAGGAGTAGAGAGGAGCGCGGCAGCTGCAGTGTGTGAGGACGTGGGTGGTGAGACATTTCACTTGAGCATGAGTGCGCTGACATTTTAATGGAATCTATAATACATGCGAAGTGGGTCACTGGATGGGTGTCCTATTTCCACACCACAAGGCACAAGGTCCGCTCGCTGTCTCTCCCCCCGTCAGCTGCTCTGCTTTCAACTTGTTTTTGTGGATAATTGCACTAATAAGAGATACGTGGACAACGGAGAAAAATAACCCAGTCATCAAAATAGAATGTTGGTGTTTGAAGCGTCTGCAAACAACAGGTGCGTTCTCATTTTTGCGTACCATATGTATCATACAACATGGTGGCAGAACAGCAGAGTGAGACTGTTGACAGGTCAGAGACCACTATTTGCGGCAACCTTTCACCATGTGTGAGTGCGAAACCACTGGATAGTTTTAACGAGACGTTCAGATATTTCGTTTGCGGCAATAAAACCAAGATTTTCAAGCTTACGTCAAGACATCCTTGTTAAAATTGTTTCCCCATCCAGATAATCAGAATGAGTTCATGTTCCGGCAAAAACTTCTAAACTAGATTCCAGTACATTTAGTATCAATCATTCACACACCAAAACATGTGAATATGGAACCCAGGTTTAAAAAAAAATACAAGAATTCCCCTTTAATCTTTGACCTCTGTCCGTGCTATGGACCAGTGTTTCATGTGAACACACATGCACACACACTCTATCCTGCTGGTCGACAGTAATATGCACAAAGACGTTTCAATTTCAAATGATGAAATAAGCATGACTTTCATGGCCATCACGACTGATAGAACTAATGCAGTATCGATTGCGACCACCATCATTCCCCTGTCTGAGCACTCCTGGTGGACCCGAGCTGCCCTGATGTATCTGTTTGAGTATGCCTGTTCCTGTTAGAATGGTCCACTACTTCATGCTTTGTTTAAAGTGAGAGGCCTCTGTGATGACTGCTTTATCTCTCCATCCCGAGGAGCAGGGGTCCACTGGGACTGCCGGGCTTTCAAGTTTAACATCCCTCACTCCGAGTGGAAGACATGGCTCGGGTTCAGCCTGACTGAAAGCTTAATTGCTCTCCAGTCAACACAAAGCAATAGATCAAGAGTTGCAGGAGAGAGATAAGAGATGCTTCCTAATTCGAAGCAGCTGGAATGTAAAGATGATTAACACCTCGGTGGGAATTCCAAAATCTGCTCTGATGAGGAGATATGCCTCGGACCACTCCCATTGTTCTGTTGTTCCTGCTTTGTTCTGCTTCCAACACACTGTGGATCCACTAAATGATTGCTGGAGCTGCACATAGGAAAACCTGGAGGTCTGTTCTGCACGCTTGCCGAGCCAAAAGGTAATTTAACAGTAGAGCCGGTGATCGCTCTGTGTGATAACACAGGAAACATAGAAAACTTGCTATAGCGTCAGGACATTTTCCTTTACACTGTTTGTTTTGTTGAAGTTGAAGGGGACACTGAAACACAGGAAGTCAATGAACACTGACTTCCTGTTATTTGGCGCTTTCTGAATTGATCACTGATAGATCTTCTGATGGTGCCGTGCTAGTGGCGGCCTGTCATGCAGCTCCCAGTGCTTTGTAGTGTGTTTTTCTTGTGTGACTGTACACTGCGCTGTGGATTTATACGTTATCCACACATCAAGATCCTTTTTCAGCGGTTGGGATATCTCATTCTAACTTTTTTCATACTTGGGTCTCTCCTGGTGACTGGAAGCCATGCCTGCAATACAGCCAGCATTGTTCACAGGGAGGAGGCGGTGAGGCTGCAGAGTGGGTGTTGAACCGAGAAGGGAGAATAGGAAGTGTAAACCCTGCATCCCTGCTGTGGTTACTGGAAACGTAAGGTCCCTGGCAAATAAGATGGGCAAACTGGAAGCGCTCGCCAAGACGCAAGACTTCACCATCATCACAGGTGACTTCAACCACATCTCTCTCTCATCATTACTCCCCCCGTTTCACTTTTTTGTTAAATGCACTACACGTAATAATGAAACAATAGATCTGCCGTATGCAAATGTTAAAGATGCATACAGCAGGGAGAGTAAGGACAACTACAGGAGAAAACTGGAATACAAACTGGAGAACAACAACACCAGGGACGTATGGATAGGGATGAGAGAGATAACCGTCTTCCAGAGGAACGCTGGAGGAGCAGCTGAGGGAAATGAACAGCGAGCATATGAGTTCAACCTGTTTTCCACAGATATGACTCCAGCTCCATGTTCTTCGACGTCTCCAGCACCTTTAACACCATTCAGCCCAGGCTGCTAAAGGCCAAACTGGAGAACATGCAGGTGGCTTCCCCTCTTGTCACATGGTTCGATGACTATCTGACGGACAGACTGCAACATTGGCGCCCCCCCAGGGAACTGTGCTGTCTCCCTTCCTCTTCACCACCTACACTGCAGCCTTTAAGTACCTAATCTGCAGACATTCTCTGATGACACGGACAGTGTGGGGCGTGTAGAGGGTGGGAGGCCAACAGACTGAACAAACTCATCAAGAAGGCAGGGTCTGTTGTTGGCTCTGATCTTGTCACCCTGGAGGAGCTGGTGGAGGACAGGATGCTGGTGATCATCCTCAACCTCTCCACAAAACTCTGGACAAGCTGAAGAGCAGCTTCAGCAAAAGACTAATTCAACTAATTCAACTCCGCTGCCTAACGGCACAGGAAATCATTCCTACCTGATGCCATCAGACTTTACAACTCCAAAACACACAAATGAATAAAATAAAATGAACATCCTCCCTACTGTCAACTACATCTTGAGAATGCTACCCACTATCATACAAAAAGCCTGGTTTGATGACTTACATAAAGCAATCTCAGCATTTATTTGGCATGGTAAAAAGGCGCGATGCTCATACTTGAGGATGTCTAATCCATACAGAAAAGGTGGTTTGCAGCTCCCTAACTTTTTTTATTACTATTTATCATTTGGTTGTCAGCAAGTAAATGTGTTTTTGGATCCTGGTGTGATTAAAGACTGGAAAACCATTGAGGAGCATATGTTACAAAGCTTGAATATTGACTCAGGATGTCTTTATTATATGAAAACACTTCCTAAGGTACTGATAGGAACTCCCATTGAAGTGTCATTCAACATTTTAAAGTCATGTGCAAAGGTCTTAAGAATTGACACAGATACAGTTTTTGTCCTCTCAACATTTCTTTTGAATTTGCTTATGAAGTTTGTAGTTATAGTGCCTGAGACCATTTAAGGGGTGGAGGGGCGGGGTTTTTTGGAAGGGACTAGAAGCGTGCTATTTGTTTGTCTGCTTGTGTTTTGCTTTCTTTTCTTTTTCTTTTTCTTTCTTTATAGTATTATTATTAGTTGGAATATGTTTGTAAACAAAATAAACTAATAAATTAAAAAAGAAAAAAAAAACAAACACAAAAAAAAACAACTCCAAAACACACACACATCATTTTGTCACACTTTAAATAAGTATTAATGTAAATAAAACTGCACCTTATCCTCTTGCACCTTAATTTCCACCTGTACTCCACAATACCTCCACATTTTTTTTGTTTATGTCAGTATTTTACTTTACTACTTAAACATTTAACTGTATATATCATACAGTACTTTATTGTTTCTTTTGTATTTTATTGTATTTGTACTTGAATGTACCTATCTTCAACTGTGAAGGAGAGGAACAGCTTAAACACCATTGTTAAAGTATGTTCCAATATTACTGGCATTCAGCAGAGGAATTTGGGCACTATGTGGGAAAAACAAGCAGCTGAGAAAGCAAAAATAATTATAATCAGCCAACCAGACCACATTATGTCCACCGAGTTTTTATTGTTGCCCTCTGGTCGACGCTATAATGTGCCCAAGAGCAAATCAAATCGATACGCAAAGTCTTTTATTCCATCTGCCATTAAACTCCTACACACAGACCCCACTATCTATCTATCTATCTATCTATCTATCTATCTATCTATCTATCTATCTATCTATCTATCCATCTATCTATCCATCCATCCATCCATCCATCCATCCATGCTCCTGTATTCTGAAGCTCACTGTGATTTGTATTGACGTGGCTGTCATGGTTACTTTCCTTTCAATTGATGTTAAGTGGGTCAAACTAACAGGACAACAGAAGTGCAGAGATACCATAGTGATTCCCCATATGAGGTGTCCAATCCTTTATATTTTATGATCAGGGTTGGCTCAAATTACACTCAAATCAGTTACTCAATGCAAATTACATGGTCGTTCTTTGTAATAAGTAACATAATCCATTGGATTACAAAACGATATCTCATCTGAATACTTATAGATTACTTAAAAATCAAGCACTGAAAATATCACACATTATATTAAAAATGGACACAGCCTTTAATATTTGAGCGTCTTTAAACATCTCAAAACATGTTTAATGCAAAAAAGTATTATATATTCAGCACAGTCAAATTAAATTACCTTTACAAAAACATTACTGGCACAAACTGAAGTGTGTAGCTTCTTTTGTTTCTGTTCCTGCTGTCTTTCTGTGTTTCTTTCTGCTTTTAATCACATAGAGGCCACATGGAAGAAAGAAACATCTTTCCTTTATTCATGTTCATTGGTAATAGAAAGGTATTCCTGTCAATTAAATCTTTGTACTGTCTGCTGCGTTCTGTACGCAGGACATCTACTGCATTGTCTGGTTCATCCTCAGAGAGAGGTCCGTCCTCTGTGGCTCTTCCTGATGTTTCATCCATTTTTTTCTCCCTTCCTGTCAGAAGAGTTTTTTTAATACTGGAAACTTTCCCTTACTTGAATCAAGGGTCAAAGGACAGACGATCTCATTCACTGTGTGGATTGTCAAGTCCATGACAACACATCCTTAAAGACGTCCTGGCGGCCCGTTTACAGGCACAGCTTCTAAATTCAGAAATTGTGCATTCGAGTGTTTTCATAGTGTTGTCGTAGTTTTTATACAGGTCTGAAGTCTAACTTTCCATGTCATGGGACGTCTGACGGGTCACTCACTATCACGAAAAAAAGAACAACGTTTTAAAGATTTTAAAGACATAATCAGAAATAAATTACTGGATCCTTGACAATGTAAGTATAATCCAAACACATATTTTACTAATTGAATCTGAAGTCAAATGTAATCTATACTTACTTTTTTGTAATCAGATTACATCATGCTTTTTACATGTAATCAGTTAGCACCCAACCCTGTTTATTATTTTGAAAGTGTTTTGACAAGAGAAAGGTTTAAGCCTGATCTTCAGCCGCTCTCTCTCTGTCATGTCTAGTTAAAGTCAATGTCCTTTGTTTCCCTCTAACATCTTTCAACCTCCTGCTTCCTTTTCCGCTCCCATCACTGAAGAAAAGCAGGATGTATTTATAGATGCTTTTTCCTCCACAGACAAACACTTAGGACACTTTTAAAAAGGCCGCGGCTGTTATGCGTCTTAAGAGCGACTTTAATAGGAGACAGCGTCAACTGCTGCGTGTGCTGCAAAGATGCTGCCTTGTTACGGTCGACCCTCCGCTGTCTCTGAGTGGAATATATGCAATAATAACATGTTGTTAAATATTATGATTTCAATTACGTGTACATTTGTGTGATGCTGTTGTTATAATGGGGTTTCACTGAATTTCTCTAGCAGATGTGGGAACAAATGGCATTAAGAGTGGCATTCATGAATTAATGAATTCACAAATAAATGCCACTCCCTCCCACACACACACACACCTTCTGCGCTCCCCTGTCATTATCAGCATTTAGAAAGGTAAACAAGCCTCAGGTGTCCCGGTACACCGCTGGCAGGCAAAGTGTCCGCCCTGCAGAGACGTCTTGTTGTCCCTGCTGTGTGCAGGTCGCAGCCCTCCCTCCCGCAGCTCCTCTCCACCTCTGTTCACTCGCTTCCTGTTTTTCATTTTGCCGGGTCGTGACAAGAGCATCTACTTTTCTTGCTTATCCTATGAGTGTGTACAGATGTTTCCTGTCTCAAGACATCTGCTGATGTGGTTTACCTCCATTGGCATACTGTCAGAGAAATCAACGCTTTGCACGCATAGATTTCAGCCCCAGGGAGTAAATAAATGAGGCAAGGATCCCAGAAGTGTCAGCAGTGGTGTGCCCAGCCAAATGAAGATCAATATGATGATCTGTAAGTTCTTGACCCGAGACTTGTCACTGGACTTAAAAAGATGGTTATTTCCACCATAAATTACTCTTTCAAGTGGGATTTTTTTTTTTTTACAAAGATAAGGGATGCTGTGTGAGAACAAAGGGTGCACATTAGCTAAAACGTGAAGTCAATGTTAGTGAACTGTACCACAATTTCAAAATAAGATCTAGATTGTTGTCTTTAATAGCCTAGTAGATTACTTTCAAACACCCTATTTTCCAGTGTGCTTTATCTGTGTCAGACATTTGCCATCATGATTTAAAAAAATTAGCACATAATAAAAATAATAAATAAATCTTGATAGGGATCCCTTAGATTTGTTTTATTTATTGGGATAATATCCATACTGAATGGAATAGTTTACAATGTAAAAATAAACTTAGTGTTGTTTGATGGGCAAACTATGTAATGGTGACAGTGTTTCTGAGTCCCAAAACCCACTAGGCATGTTTTCTTAAAAACAATGACCAACATTACTAATTATTTTTTTTTATAGGCAGAAACTGTGAAAACAGAAATCATCGTTTAGTTTTCACAGTTCCAGCAGAACAAATCATGTGTGAGAAATGCTCCGGCAGGAAAAACTACTAAATCTAAGCTTAAAATTGTGATATTTGCACCAACCAGATACTGTAAAAGAAAACACAAAACACGTCAAATTCGGCACTCCTTTACTCTAAAAAACGATAACATTTGGTCCTAGTCTGAATAGAGTAAAATGTACTCTTACTGCAGAGTTACTTTTACTCTTTTCAGTATATTTTACCCCACATGATGATAATTTATTCTATCTAGGAAAAATTAAAACAGCTTTACTTCCATTTCACTCAACATAGAATTGATTTATGATCTATGAAGAGTGGCATTTATACAGTACAAAGTTATCGACAATAAATCAGAAATTAGCATTTAACACAACACGCTTCATTCTTAAAATACTTTCAAAAAGTGCAAAACATCAACATACTGATTTTCAACTGAATCGATCACAAATATAAAATTCACACAGAAAATACATGGATGTGATTGTCATTCCATTTACTTTCAAAAACACATTTCCTTTCCACGCAGCATTTTGAACAGGTCTTGAAGCTTGCTGGTCTGTGTAAGTCCACTGCTTTGTTGAAGGACTTTTTGCTTGTGGGCATTAGGTGACCTCTCCAGGAACATTCTGCATCACCAACATCAGGCTGAGACTCTACAGACAATAAGTCAGTGCAGAACAGTAAACCTCAAGGTGTGGCACAACACTCGTGAAAAATATAAAAAGCAGATGTGCAAAGCATAAACAACATTAACAGTACAACATTAACAGTGTGTGAAAGTAGTAACACTTTTCACTCATCAAAGTCCAAAAAGGATCTGAAGGTCAGTGGCCCCTCATAAGAAATGACTTCTGATGATCTCAGTACTTCACTCGCACAGTCTCCATCCTTGATGACAATAAAAAAGTTCATCTCAATGTAACAGCCAACATTAATGATAACATAGTATGACAACAAACAGGTATGGTTTGTTTCCGCGGTAAATGGTGGAGCGGGCTGACACACCACCGCCATCTTAAAAAGGTGTCCCAATTTCTTTCTCTCTCTCTACCGTTTCATTTGAACTTGCCACAGTGGGACTGATAGTGTGGCTGGAATTCTACATGGTGCTAATTTTGTGCTCTGGCACCTACAAGAACTGTTCGCCTACAGAGCTCCGTTCAGAGTAAAACACGCGTTCACCGACCAAACTACAGGTAAACCCCCCCATACACACACACACACACACACACACACACTTACACGTGCTGCACCTGCTGTCAGTCTAAAGATAAAAGTAAATACTTCTCTGTTGAGAATTTAATACAGATGCTGCACCAATCCACTTGGAGTTGATATTGTCCATAAACTACAAATAAAGTGGTGTTGCAATGTTAATTAGCTTGAAGCTAAAGTTAGTGAACTGTGAAGGTTAGCTAGCTGAAATGCTAGCTAATAGCTCCACAATTTTACCTTACACACATTAAGCAAACCAGTAACAATAAACTTACCTGGCATTTTATCCAAAATGAAGATGAGAAAAAGTCTTCTCAGAATCACTCCTGTCATTCCTCTCTGACCAGTCTTCACTAAACGAGACTGGTAACGGTGGCAGGACTTAAATATCTCAGTGAAAAGAGCCTGAATGCATGGTGTTCAGAGGGTTAAGTGTCATGATTGGACTTTGCGCTGGCTTGTTTTCATGGTTTTGTTTTTGACCGTGTTTTTCAGAGGTCAGGGTTCTCCCCAGACGGTGGAACAGCGGCGCTGCGCCGCTATACCGCTAGGTCAGCGCCGCTATACTCCGCGCGTGACAGTGACGAGCGTCCATCCGTCCGTCCCCCGGTTGACGGTGATGAGCATCCGTCCGTCCCCCGGCTTACGGAGTTGATGACCGTCTGTCTGTCCGTCCGTGTCCCCCCCCCCCCCCGGACAGACGGTAAAAATTTCTGGGGAGAACCCTGGAGGTGCTACACGTGTTTTTTTTTTTTTTAAGGCAGGAGCGGTTGCTGATCCACACACCTGCAGCGTATTGGATTAATCAGCACCTGCTCTTCCACCCCGGTCTTCCCTTATTGTCGCCAGCTCCAGTGGCACTTGGTTTCTCTCAGGGACTCTTGAGTTTGTATGCTTGAAGTTTTCTTAGTTACACTTGCCAGCGATCGAATCCAGCAAGCTCTCCCATTCCAGTGTGATCGCACCATTTCTGTGGACCAGCTCCTCGACCACTTGCCACCCAGCCCCTGCAGCTGTGCCGCCCTGCTCAACCATGACTGCCTGAGCTGGCTACCTGCGTAACCGCGAGTCTCCCCATGAAGCACCTGCGGAGCCACCTGCCTGCGCCTGAGCTCACCACCTCTACCTTCCTGCTATTTCACCATGTTCACAAATCCAACTTTGAACTGTTTTGGAGTCAACTTTTGAGTCCACCTTTACCTTTACTATGAACTGTTATAGTAAAGCCTAGTTTGGCCTTTCTGTACCGTAATTTCTTGATATCAGCTGACATATATGTATATACTGATATATCTGCAATAATATTGACCAATAAATCAGCCTGGTTGATGTATCTGTCTATCTCTGACAGAACGCCTGACAAACTGCTTGCATGGAGTCTCAAAGATGCCTGCGTTTAGAGGGTATCTCAAACAGAAGCTATTGGTTGCATTATGGGAATTGTCAGGTCCTGTGTTTTTGGATGTACAGTATATAAGAGACTAAAAGTCAGTGTACTGTATCTCGGCCTGTATTGATTTTGACCATTGCTTTTCCTCTCACAAGTCCCCAGCTGTGTGATAGTACGAGGGGTAAGCATTAGGTGGTACAAATGGTACCAAAATCCTTTTAAGGCTCCAGAGGAAGCTGCATGTAATATGATAAATTGCCTCTTGTGATGTCTCTCACTGGCTTAGTTGAATTGTGGGTCATGGGGATGCCACTTTTTGAAAAGGAAGAACAATGTGTGGAATAAAAAAAGTGTGATCTGTGGTTGTGCTGTATCGATTTTGATAAACTGTCATAATGAATCATAAATAAGGAGTACGAGGCTAGACCAATGGATTGCTTTTCAAAACCTGAAAAAAACAAAAACAAACAAAGACTTACAACTCCACTTGGTCACAGAGGCTACGTTCACACTGCAGTCACAAGTGACCGGAATCCGATTTTTTCGCTCATGTGTGACCCATATCGGATTTGCTTTTGACAGTGTGAACAGCACAAGTCGCACTGAATCTGACATTTTCTCATCAGATTCAGGCCACATTCAAATGTGGTACTGAATCGGATACGTATCGGATTTTTTTGAATGCGACCGCAATCTGAACAGCCAGGTCGCATTTAATGCGACTTTGACGTCATTCTGACCCGCGCTGCACTGTTTTGTAAATGAATGACAAATAAAGTTGATTGAAAAAAAAGTGTGCCACAGGCGGGAGCGAGCGGGAGCCACGAACATAATCAAAACAAACATGGAGGACAGCAGTGACCCTGCTCGTTGTAACCAGCCACATCCTGATCCCACCACTCCTGGCTCCGACGCCGCATCCAAATACTCCTCTGTACGGATGTTGCCGCTATTGCTCCGCATAGAGCCATAATTAAAATATGAATTTTCTTTCTCCTCTTCCTCCTTCGTGATATCACCCGCTCACAAATTTGCCGGCTGCCGCCACACACTGTTTTTAGCATTAAGCCATACGGTCCCACGTTACCGGTTGCCGTTGCCATGTTCGCTTCCGTAAACACCGCTGAGGCGTGATGTCATCAATGATTAACTGCGCATGCAGGGCACTTCAGGAGCGTGAGCTGTTCACACAGCAATCCGTAGACAGGCCGCATTTAAAGAGGTAATGTGGACAGCTAAACAAAAAATCGGATTTGAACAATACATTGGAATTGTGCATTAAGACCTGCGGTGTGAACGTAGCCAGAGTGACATCACTGGAGACTATTTGATCAGATTACATGCAGCACAGGTACACAAGTCTTGGAGTTTAACCTTTAAGGCTTCTTTGAAATCAGTTTCATTTTATTTTGTCTAACTCTGAGTATCTTATGTGACTTCATGCAGTGCTTACTTACCCAGAATCCTCAGCTGGGTCACAGCCCCATGCAAGCCAAAGAACATCCAGAGTGGTCGGGAGTTGTCCACACACACCTGCATGCCAACATTGGTGCCGTTGTGGCTGAGGATGACCTCCCCTTCCTGGTTGACTAAGAAGCCCAGGATGTCGCTGCTCTGGAGAGGCGTCGGCACTCGACACACCGCCCAGAACTCTTTCCTGTCAACCAGAGCCTCTGGATTGTAGGGCAAGTCACTGGGGCGCAGCACCGCGGGGTCACAGGACGTCACCCCGTAGGACAAGGAGCCCGAGCGCGCTGGGCTAGACTTGGTCACTTTGATGAAGACGGTCTCTCCGGTGCGCAGGGGCCGGTTAGTGAACACTAGAGTGCGTTCCTCTCGCGCGTGTTCAGATCGAGCCACCGTCTGCTCGTCCAGCGTCTTGATGTGGGCGCCCCGCAGCTGGTGGAAGTGGAGGTCGCTCTCCAGGGCGGATGGCAGCAGAGAGGACTGCTGGGAGTTGAGGGAGTTCTGTGGTATAGGGCAGGTGGAGGAGGAGGAGGCAGAAGCCAGGTGGAGCGTGTGGCGATGGGACTGAGCGTGGGCGGAGCGTCCGTCCTCCTGCTGCAGGTTGAGGTCACACAGGCTGACAGACAGGCGGGAGTCATCAGCCTCCCGTCGCAGAGAGGAGGAGCGCACTGTGGTGAAGGAGCGTGGGCGCAGGCAGTCGGGAGGAACAATCTCACTGTCTGGAGGGGGAGTAGAGAGAAGAGGGAGTGGGATGGAGAGGGAGAAAGAAAGAACAGCAGTTAATAGTGGTCTTACTGTGTTTTGCTCTGATTAGCAATCTGCTCGAGGCCTCTGGCGATGAAGTTTTTAGTCAGCGGAATCCCAATTGTTAGGAATACAGTTCTGAGAAGGGCTGAATGTGCAGCTACTCTGACAACAAGACGATGATTAAAAAAAAAAAGAGGAAGCTATTTAACCTGAGTTGCGCAAGTTGAATGCAACACAGGACTGTTCTAATTATTCAACGCTGCGCCGAAGGGGAGTGTCAGGAAGTGCGTTTAAAGATAAAGAAATGAAAGAAGCTAGTCGGTTGCTCCAATGTCTGCGCGGAGCTGATTCATCAAGTTTCACACAAGAAAACGCCGTATAGTGTCATTTAGCAAAGAGCAAAATACTTCTCTGAAACGAAACTGAATACTTGAGCGGACGTGAGTGTGTGTTTGTGCGAGTGTACGGGTGTGTACTGGTTGCATTCCTCGCAATCCATAGTACAGTGTCGCTCCACAGAGAGCCATGGATATACAGAGTCCCTTTTAGCAGGCACGGTGGTCACATGCACACAAATACACCGGCAAATGACTCCACCTCTGATAAGCTGCCCTCAGGTTGCTCATCCCATGCCGGCTCAAAATAACACCTCTAAATGTTCCCACGTCTCTCTCCCACCTACCCCCTCCGTGCCTGGTGGTGGGGCTTAAATTAGCCTGGCGTCCTGAGAGAGACCCCTGTTACTCTGAGTGGGCTGACGGGACAGGCTGTCAGGGTTCCTGTGTGATGTATGCACATGTACATTTGACAGACAGAGGACACAAGACACACAGAAGAAGGAGAAAATAACCTCTTCTCTCCCACGAGAAGGCCATGAAGATACTGAGTGACCCTTCTCAGGTCGAAGTAAGAGGTGGAGGAGAGCGACTGAGAGCAAAGGAGAGCTGGGGGGAGGATGGAGGATGAAAGACAGCGAGCTGCCACTGACTGTCTCTGGAGAGTCTCTCCAGTTCTGGTCAGCTCTGGGCCCCTCTCTCTGACCAGGACCTGAGAGCCTGACTCCAGATAAACCTCTTAGCCTCAATTAGTAGGACTGCGGGACAGGCTGCCCACAGCTAACTGTAAACCATAGCAGTGAAAACACAAGAGCCAAGCCTCTTATGATGCCCTCCCACAGCTGAAAGGGACACAAGCCAAAGGAAGATAGATTCATGACAAGTCTAAAGAGAGCAGTTACACTGGCTGGGACAGATAAAGCTTGACATTTGTAGTTTGTACCTCCATACAGCTTCAGCTCCATTTTGTTTAAAAACAATTACTTAAAGTGGTAAATTAAAAATACAATTGCAGTATTCTACAATAAGATCATCAAGGAAATGATTGATTTCATGTATGCATGAGAATGTTATCAGCAAACATGAATATATGGTCTACCGAAGTACGAAACTGTGCACTACTGACTTACACTGGCAAAGGCGGTGAGTAGATGGACTGAGGTTTCATTTTGGTGTGAAGGGTTCCTCAATTAAACAGGCCAAAGTTTAAAACGTTAAATTGTGTCAGCTTTACAAGAACTTCTAAAACTTGCATTTAAAATTTCTCCAACTATCTTTAAGAAAAAAAGTAAACAAGCAATGTTGCTAATGTGACCCAAAAGGCCTATTAATATGCTGCATTGTAAATTATAGGTAACTGGCAGTAATGGCTCTTCTTGGATGGACATGCAATGACATCAAAATATGTCGAACTCGCTCAAATCCTTACACTCGCCCATTCTTCCTGCTTCTAACACATCAACTTTGAGGACAACGTGTTCACTTGCTGCCTAATATATCAAACCCACTAACAGGTGCCATGATGAAGAGATAATCAGTGTTATTCACTTCACCTGTCAGTGGGCATAATGTTATGCCTGATTGGTGTAAATTAATGTGCCAAAAGGTACAATCTTGTAGAGATGTAAAGAGAGAAATCGACTTCTATGGTGCCTTTTATCCAATCAATGAGCTTAATTCTTACGTCTTACTTTAATTCTGCTACATGCACTGCTAATGACACACATAATCTAAAGTTGATACTTTGTAGAAACCTGATCTGCAGCCTAAATCAGATCACATTTGAATTCTTGCTAAATTTGGAAGTATTCAGCAACGTTGGCGAGCAAGTGTTTTGTTACCGGAGGCAACAACAACCGAGCATTTTGAATTTGCTCCAGCTCTGATTGCCGCCTTCTTCATAGCAACAGCGACCGAGTCTCATGGGTATCGTATCAGTTAGAGCCACACTGGTAGTCATAACATAATGTTGGAGAGTCCTGTGTTTCTATGTGAAGTGTGTTGATACTCCTCAAACTTCAATTTGACAGTTTTCAATACTTGTTCTACAGACACATATCGATCAGTACCAGAAAACTAACAGGAGCCTTAAAAACAGTCATTCCAGGATCCAAGATCCAACTCCACATCTTCACTAACACCACATCTCTGTGGGCTCTACCATCATCTACAAAGTCTGTGGCTGACATCACGTACCACGCTGCCAATGTTCAACGGAACTGAAGATGTCAGCAATCTCCTCAGTGTTTGATCACCTTCCAGGGACATCAAAATATGTCGAACTCGCTCAAATCCTTACACTCGCCCATTCTTCCTGCTTCTAACACATCAACTTTGAGGACAACGTGTTCACTTGCTGCCTAATATATCAAACCCACTAACAGGCGCCATGATGAAGAGATAATCAGTGTTATTCACTTCACCTGTCAGTGGTCATAATGTTATGCCTGATTGGTGTAAATTAATGTGCCAAAAGGTACAATCTTGTAGAGATGTAAAGAGAGAAATCGACTTCTATGGTGCCTTTTATCCAATCAATGAGCTTAATTCTTACGTCTTACTTTAATTCTACTACATGCACTGCTAATGACACACATAATCTAAAGATGACACTTTGTAGAAACCTGATCTGCAGCCTAAATCAGATCACATTTGAATTCTTGCTAAATTTGGAAGTATTCAGCAACTGTGGCGAGCAAGTGTTTTGTTACCGGAGGCAACAACAACAGAGCATTTTGAATTTGCTCCAGCTCTGATTGCCGCCTTCTTCATAGCAACAGCGACCGAGTCTCATGGGTATCGTATCAGTTAGAGCCACACTGGTAGTCATAACATAATGTTGGAGAGTCCTGTGTTTCTATGTGAAGTGTGTTGATACTCCTCAAACTTCAATTTGACAGTTTTCAATACTTGTTCTACAGACACATATCGATCAGTACCAGAAAACTAACAGGAGCCTTAAAAACAGTCATTCCAGGATCCAAGATCCGACTCCACATCTTCACTAACACCACATCTCTGTGGGCTCTACCATCATCTACAAAGTCTGTGGCTGACATCACGTACCGCGCTGCCAATGTTTAACGGAACTGAAGATGACAGCAATCTCCTCGGTGTTTGATCACCTTCCAGGGACGAGTTCTGACTTTCTGCATCATCGCTGAAATGCTGTCTGACGAGCTCTTGTACACTGTAAAGCTGAGACGCCGTTGCCGCTCCCTCAAAGTCATGTCAGCCTACAATTAATGTTAGCTGCTCACCCTAGGCACGGCGCTCTGTGATTAATGTTTAATGGAACTAAGGCCCTGTAATAGCGCTAATTGATTTTTCAGAGAGGCATAAAATGGAGAGGACAGTGCCTTGGGTGCACAGGGCAGCTCACAGGGACTGCTAATCAACCGTTAAACACCTCTCCGCTCAGAAGTGTGCAGCAGTTAACTGTGAGTC
This sequence comes from Sparus aurata, assembly GCF_900880675.1. Taxonomy (NCBI): domain Eukaryota; kingdom Metazoa; phylum Chordata; class Actinopteri; order Spariformes; family Sparidae; genus Sparus; species Sparus aurata. The sequence continues at coordinate 36,180,004 of NC_044187.1, read as the reverse complement.
CCCTAGGGTAGCTGAAGATGACTAGCATGCCAGCTCTGATTTCATCGGCTATTTCCTCTGCGATCAATTCCCCCCTGATGGACTCTCAGCCTCCGTGAAAACCCTCTCCAGGACTTAGAGGAAAGGCTGTGGAAATTACCAGAGCCTGTCAACGTATAGCCGTTAAGTTGTAACTGAACAGCTCAATCTGCCATGTAACCCGTTTCTTGATTCGGTGCCATTTTCTCAGACAGAGAGTCGTTTGCTGAAGGGAGGCCTTTAATGAAGTAGAGAAACCTTGATGTGGCTCGAGACTCAAATCATGCTCTAATGATTAGGAGAGGCCGCTTCTTTAGCCACAGAGAGAGGAGCAGGCATGCTAACTGCTCAACCACAAACCAACTGTGTGGCCCGGTCCATTTTGAATGACATCAACAAAATTGTGTATGTGTTTCTTCCAGAGCTGGCCATTCCTCTTCCGCCCATCACTCCATGCTAAACTGGATTACGATGGGGTAGACTGTTGCAGGACCTCCGGGACATACAGGAGGACTGGAGCTGCAGAGGGGATGATGACATGTCTCGGGGGATACAGCGGATGGCAGCGAGAACCGAGAGGAGAGGCAAATCCAGGAAGGCAGGGGTGGCTGCCTGTGACAATGCTGGATTTATGTTGAAATGAGTCTGTGCAGGCCTCCAAAGAGCCACAAATCATCTCCCTCTCTCTCTCTCTCTCTCTGTCACTCTGACTCTTAACTCAAACGCACAATGTGTGAACACAAACTCTCACACGAGGTAAATTGATTCCTCTAAAAAAATATGGGCTAGTCTTTTATCAGCCATTTTCAAAAAGCTTCTCTGAGAGGTTTATGTTCCTTTTTATATTGTCTTCCTTTTTTCCTTTCGTCTCTCACTATTCAAAGAGGAGTCATTTAAAACCCATACTGGCTCGTGTGCCATGTATTCTCCTTTTCTGCTTCTTTATTCATGAAAGGCTGGTGAGACGTGCTCCTGAAGTTTGTTGTTAGATTGGAGGAGAGAAAGAGAAATGAGAGGACTGCAGAACATTTACCGTGCATTCGAGAAAAAAAAAAAAAACGTGTGTTTCTGTGCACTCAACATGCGTCCGTTTGTGACCTCACCAGCTGCTGCCCGCTAAACACGGTGCACCTGCGTTTAACTGATACAATCTCTTTGTCCTATTGGTCCCTTTCATATCCAAAACACAGATGCTCCCTCTCATTGGCCAAGGCCAGAATTCTGCTCTTTGAAAGCAGAATCAAAGTGTGTTCCCGAATGTGTGTGTGTTTGTGTGTGTGCGCGCGCGCGTGTGTGTGTGTGTGTTTACTTCTCTCTCATGTAGGAAGACATTGTAATAGGGCCATGGAAGATGCAGCTGCTGACACTGTGAGCCTGGAGGGGTTGGGGGTTGGGGTGGGGGGGGGGGGGGGGGGGGGGAGTTTGGAGCTGAACCTGATTCTTCACTTTTGATTGAATTTCAAACCAAACGTAACACCTGTTGGGTTAAGCCAATGCTTCAACCATTTGGCTCGGCCTTTTTTCCCATCCTTGGAGCATTTTTTGATCAAAATGATCAAGCACCTGTTGGGCTAATCCATTGCAAATACATGGACAAGGGTGGGGGCTTATGGGAGGGAGAATGGCAGCGTGTCTATTTTGGCCCGCGCAGGCATTGTCTCAGGCTGGAAATGTTTTTGATTAGGGAATAGCTGCAAAGCAGGTTAGCTAATGTTGTGCATGGGGAGGTGGACAGAGGCAGAGGCTGGCTTAGTGGCTTTGCTAGCCTGAACAGACGGAACGTGCCAGGGGTTTGAGCCAGTGTTGGAGCAGGGTGGTGGAAGGGAGGGGGTGGGCTGGTGGATTTACTCTGTCTCACGCACACAATCTATCTCACAGGGCTTATCTTTATCCACAGTCTCTGGAGGGGGTTTCATCTGATGTAGGCAAAGGTAACGAGAGAGCTGGAACTAGGAAGAAAAAATGAAAAGAGAGATCCTAGAGTGATAATAATGCGAGGTGAGAGATATGAGAGGAGAGAAGAGGAGAGGAAAGGAAAGGAAAGGAAAGGAAAGGAAAGGAAAGGAAAGGAAAGTGGGGATCAACTACGATGGCAGAGGGTAGAGATGGATATCCAGGGAGATTTCTCTAGGAACAGATAAAGCTGGGAGACAACATGGGTGAGGCGAGTGAGTGACAGAGATATAAAGCAGCTATGAGGAAGAGAGAGGGCGAGAGAGGGGGATCGTAGAAGAGAGAGATGGAGTCAGAGGGGTCTTTGTGCTAGATGTTTGGGATGTTCTTTATTCCCTGGCATGGGCCCAATCCCCGCTCCCTGATCGGGCTGGGCAGCTTTGAACCCGGGGCTTTTGGAAAGAGCAGCAGGCTCCCAGGGCGACACATGGCCATAACAAAGAGCCAGGCAAAATGCCCGCTAAGTCACAAAAGCCCTATCCCTTAGGTCATCAGCAGAATGCAGCATGTGCCGCCCCTTCTCTGCCAATCAGCATGCTAGGACCTCAGTGTTAATAACCTCCATCATAAGGTTCTTATATTAAAGCCCCCCTGCTTTATTCCTTTGCTCAAGCACGGAGGAAGGCTGATATTAGGCAAATTCTTTATGACTCGGTGAAGAGTGACACGCTCAACACATGCAGGTCCGCCCTTTGCTCATTTATAAAACTGGCTCAACACTGAAAGCTGCACTAATTCAGTTTGATATCAACAATGGATTGAGTGAAATGTGTGATGTGAAAGCTGTTGTTTACAGTGTTGAAAACACTCAGGATCGAAAACTAAAAATCTTAACTCACAGAGAACGATTAAAGACAACGATAATTATAAAATAGTTTTTTGCCGTCTTCATAAGATTATCATATGTCAATGATGTGTTTACAGCTTGATGTGCTGCACCCAAAAGACCCCCGATTGAGAATACTGTAAAATATTATTTTATTTATTTTATGCCAATTTACATTTGAATATCTTCAGTTGGGATCGACCTGTTATGATTAATCAACTTAGTAATCAAGTATGCTGGACCTCATAGAAGCACTGAGATTTTAAACAGAAACTCCACAGGTTGGGTTGAAAACATGGCATATGCAATGACTCAAAGGTCACAGCATTTTCTTGAATTTGACATAGAAGAAGCTAGAATCAGCCAAATGGTCACCGATTAATTATTTGTTGATTGACTAATCAATTAATCAACCAATCATTGCAGTTCTATTCTAAATATCTTAATTTGGGTTTTCAAAAGTAAGTGTGACAGAAATGTTTTAACCATCAAGTCAAAGTTCAAACAGGAACATTGAGATCATCTGCCTGCTTATTTTTTTAAGGTTCAACCCCGATTTGCAGAACTCCACTGAAATTGTGCCGGTTCATTATTATTATTATTACTATTATCAAAATTATTATCATTTGCCTTATGACCCGCCTCAAATTGCGATGAGCTGGAATGAGCTAGAAACACGAAACTTGGCACAGTAATTGGAAATGATGTGTAGTGCTTCTCAGCATATAGGGAGCAAAATCTGGCATAACGTGGCACTATAATTAACAAAACAAAATTTGATTAATTAAACATTTGCTAAAGAAACATATTAAGTCCAAGGGACAAGAAATTTGATACACAAGTCCAGGTGAAGGTGCTCTACAAAAAAATCCCATTGTAGCATATAGGTCCGCCTATGTCCATTGCATTTGTGCTAGTTAGCTAGTTATAATAGAATTGTGTATCCGAGAAAGACAGGTGAAAAAACATGGCCGCTATCAATCGAAGTATCCTTCTAAAAAGTGTGGCTTAAAATAAATTGGCCATAATCATGACCTGTCAGTCCAATCATCATGAAGCTTGGTAGATATCTTCAAGCCAAGGCTGGGAATAGGTCTACAAAAACCAGTCAAACACAACACATAGGGGGTGCCAAAAATACCAAGATCATGCATATTCAAATCTGCTTGACATAATTTCACCATCTTTGGTTAATACTCATACTCCCAGAGTATGTATGCCTAAAAGTCTAAATGCACTTAATCAACACAAATCTTCTTCTGGCTAAGGCTGGCACTAGGTCTACCAAAGCCCCACAAATCCCACATTTTATCCACCTCAGAACCTGGTGGACAGATTTTCACAAATTTTGCTAAATCTTGCTAACTGCTGCTTGAATTTCAGCTGATTGAGCTTCTAGAACGGGGAAAGCTTGAACTCGGCAAATAACCACTATACTTGTTTTTTATTGATCAAGTGACTCAAATTGGAATCAACTGGAATGATCATTTTAATGGGATCACAATGACAGCACATGGCTGACACAGCTGTCTTATTTTGCTATCTTATTTCTGATAAGTCACCCTGACGGTCATTCACTTGCTTGAACTGTGTCATAAAGGAACATTCATAAACCTCATGACTCCTGTTGTCATTCTGTCTCAGTCTGAATGTGTATAAGCAGGGAGCAGTTACTGTGCTGTTGACTCCCCTGGCGGTGCTTGAGACAGCGAGCTGTATTCCAGATCTAATGATCTTCACTAAAAATCATGCTTTGAACGCTGGGTAAATTAACTCCTTTTGAATGAGGCACAAAGAATTGAGGAAACAAAGGGAACCCCACATACATCTTGATGAGTTATCTCTAGTTTACCCCTATTAAAAGTTATCTGGTGAATTTCTAATGACTGATAAGAGTTCAAATTGAATTATTTTCTTTGTCTATGAAAATTAATATAGTGTGTTGGATTGTCCAGCCAAGATACAGTAACTTAAAACTGATACTGAATGCCAAGTTACACAAATCCAGTTCATTCTTCTTGGCCTTTTGAACTATTTGACCAACAACCATCATAAATTCTTTGCAGCACACTGAAGCCAAGAAACACAACATTCCTAAATTAAAACTAAATAGATCTCTAGACATCCTCACAAATATAAATCACCACATTTGCTAATTAAGTAAGAAAAAGTCAGATTTACAGCAGCTTTTCTGCTTGCTGTGTTTTTGCTGGAGAGCGTGTGTGAAGCATCAGGATTTGTAAGGGCTGCCATTAGCTGGGTGGGGGAAATCCTGCCAAGTCAAACAACAGTGCCAGTCAAGTGAGCACAATAATCAAACCATCATTTCACTGAAAGCAATCAGTTTCTCCCAGAAGTATGGGAACCCTGGTCCTTCTCTCCCTTGGAGCTGGACAACACAACAAACGGTCCTAATAGACCTCTTTCATTACAGATGACTTCATATTAGGAGATCCAGAAGTGGAGCCAGAGTATAGTACAAAGACAGCCACAGTCAGTGACCACAAGTGCAAAAATCTGAAGTTCTGACTTATTTAATGTTTAAAAACTTGCTGTATTTCATTAATTATACAAGTGCTGCATCATAGGCAACTGGACTTGTTTCATTTTCTTGAAGACGTTTCACCTCTCATCCAAGAGGCTTCTTCAGTTCTTACTAACTGGAGGGGAGTTGCAGGCTTAGAAACTCCATGTGGGAGTGTCCTTACAGAGTCATCAAAGCCAGATGTGAGCTCTGAGTTTCAGAATCATTAGAGCCAATTGTGGGTCATGTGGGGTGTTAGGGCTAGGTGGGCCCAGGTGTGAACGGTTGTTAAGCTGTCTGGGGAGGGAAGTACTGCACTGAAGGTTGGTGATAAGTAATGTCTTAGGCCACCTCCTTTGTTTGAAGACGGTCTTTCCAGTGTGACATAGATGGATTCTTTGATTCCTCTTCAAACCATCTGTCTTCTCTGGCCAAGAATGAGTACAACACAGGAGGGTTAACTCCTCAGATCAATAAATCTGCTGTCCATTTACATCTGAAGGAGAAAAATAATTCCTTTGAGGACAACAATGTAAACATCAAGGCCAGAGAAGACAGACGACAGCTGCTCTTTGCTGGCTATGCATGGCTGTAGCTCGCTACCTACCTGATTCTGTGAGCTAATGATTTATTTCCAAAACACCAGAGGTGATTGTGCAGAGACAAAATAACCAACATTTGTGAGGTTATTTTCCTCATTCATTACACTAAAAGCTAAGAGAAAACATTTAGGCAGCTGGTATATGTCCCTAAAACTCACCTCTTGTTGTACAAAGTGGTATTATGAGACACGATGAGCTCCGGCAAACATTCTAACTTAAGTAGAAATCTCTACAACAAAGTACATAGATGTCTTTGACACAACACTGTTGTTTCTTCACATTCTGTTGATAATGGTCATTTATTAAATGTTTTCAACTAAAATTCAGGCAATATCGTCCATACTTTATTTGGACTTTATTTCACTTGAGAGACATTTGTTGGCATCAGAATTCAACGCATGCAACACAGACAAGGCCTGAATCGTACTTAATCATAATGTCCCATACCTGTAAAATCAGTGAAGAGAAACCTCTACACACATGTAGGTGTAGAAGCCACTCCCACCAATCCAGCTCAAAAGCTTCATGACAACACATGAGGGATGCCGTTTCTGTCAGAGATGCAATCCTTCACTTTAGACATACCGACACTGACATGTTTTGAAAGGTTCAAACAGTTTGAGCCCGGCTCACTACGCGCTGTCAGAAAAAAGCTAGCTCCTCTGACACGTTTTGTAAAAGATGTAAACAAAGAATCAGTCTGGCCGCGCCTTCATCCATCAAACCTTCACACATTGTTTTACTCTCACTGAAGAGTTTCCAGGATTAGTTTTCCTTTCACCTAGCCCACATCTGTCATCTTTACATAAAAGCACATTGCTACAATCAATGGTGTTTCGTCCTGCAAAAAAGGGGGTTACATAAAACAGAGAAGAAGATTGTGGTTTCATATACACAGAACACAGCACAGCACACAAACACGACATTTTGAGTGTTTGATTATGCTGCATCATATTTTTGATGGAAAAGACAGAAATGGCCATTTCAAGTCTTCCTCTCATTACTACTGCTGCTCTGCCATTCATCTTGAGTGACAGAAAATGTTCCTTCCTGATGTTGTAATGGGAACGCATTCTCAAAAGCTACCATGTAATTCAATCCATCCACTGAGGACAGTCTCTCAAAACACAGCGGAAGTCAGAACCTCTTTAGTGTTTCCACCAATGACTATAAATGTAGTTTATCCGGTGAAATACTGAGACAGCCTTTCTTCCAGGACACTGTGTTTTGTATGAACTAAATTAACTGCTGTGCTTCTTTGTGGTGACAGCTAGATTGGCCAACTCCTACTCTGAGTCAGCCTGGTTGAGAGGTGTTAGCTGCCTCAAGGCTTTGCAATCAGACTTTATTCTCTTGTCCTTCAGGGAAGTCCCACAGAGGGCCCCTCTTGATTAAAGCTCCACAGTGACTGACTCATACAATCTGAGTCCTGCTGGCTTCACAACAGCTGGAATTGCTCAGTTACTCAGCCTCCTTTCCGATGTCGAGTAAAGTTCTGCTGTGTGTGTGTGACTGTGTGTGTGTGTGTGTGTGTACATATGAGAGTGACAGCTAACCTTAGGAACCAGGACATGGGTATATATTAAACAACCTTTTTGGGCCTGTTGGATTTCAAGCCTATGGGGACAGCTTCAGCCTGCCCCAACAATTATCCTGCCAAGCCTCTGCAATATTGTATTTGCCCAGGTTAAGGCCAGATGCAGTCAATCACCTGCTACCTCAGGCGCCAAGCAGCATGTGACAATTTTTTCTGTAGAAGCAGAGGCATGAAAATATAATATTATGGATGAGTTGAAAAAGACTTGATGCATCTTTTAATGGAGTCACTGTAAGTGTTGATTCATTTTTCTGCCTCTGCTTCATTAGCATGTTAGAAGGTGGGATGGGACAAGTCTTAAATTGCTGTCATCATGTTCATGGAGGTGTGAAACCACTAAATCGGCCCTGCCCCCATTGTTTTTGTCAAGTATGATGTATACCCCTGGTGATTCCTGCGGGGCGAATTATCACATGCCATATTATGACATCTATTTCAATCTTTCTACATCAAAGATGTTCCAAACATCACCTGGGGTCATCTTGGCAAACCCATAGAGAACTGCTACCTGACACTTTAGTGCCCCCTACCTCTAAGGAGCATTTTGGTGTCTTTCACTTAAAGGAGAACTTCGGTCGATTTAAACATGCAGCTTCATTGCTCAAGCTACCCTTGACTTGCCAGTACCGAAGACGCGAACACATTTGGTCCAACCATTACAGAGCTCCGTGAACGGAGACTTAGCATTGAACGCTAACAGCATGGGGTCAGAACTTTACACTGCGTTTTAAGCGTCTTAACATGCTCCACATCTCACACCAAAAGTTATGCAACATCAGCAGACACCTTACAACACAGCACTGTAGTGTGTATGACTCAAAATGAATAAAAAAGTAGTTAAAATAGTGTGTTTGTGCAAGCAGCTACTTACCTGTTTGTTGACATCCGCGTCTTCCGGTAGCTAGACCAAACTAGTGAATCCGTCGAGCGTGCACTTACTCCCTCACTGGGAGCCTGTCATGAGCCATGAGCCTTACAATAGCCTGTCAAGCCTGTTAAGTGCACACTCGGTGGATATACTAGTTTGGTCTAGCTACCGGAAGACGCGGATGTCAACAAACAGGTAAGTAGCTGCTTGCACAAACACACTGTTTTAACTACTTTTTTATTCAGTTTGAGTCATACACGCTACAGTGCTGTGTGCTAAGGTGTCTGCTGATGTTGCATAACTTTTGGTGTGAGATGTGGAGCATGTTAAGACGCTTGAAACACAGTGTAAAGTTCTGACCCCATGCTGTTAGCGTTCAATGCTAAGTCTCCGTTCACAGAGCTCTGTAATGGCTGGACCAAATGTTTTCGCGTCTTCGGTACTGGCAAGTCAAGGGTAGCTTGAGCAATGAAGCTGCATGTTTAAAGTTAAGTTACAGCAACTTACCATATTGGACTCAAACAGCAGTGTCCTGTACTGTCCTGAGTAACTTGGGTTATGTTTTGTATGTGACAAAGAGTCAGTAAGTTAAAATAACTCATCGTTGACTTCTGATTTCACACTGGACATGAATAATTGCCTCCTGAAACAAGTTAATGTCCTTGTTTAACCTGATGTCTATCCCCAACCTCCTCCCTATGCAGGCTTTTAACTCTTTAAACTTCATCTCCTAACTTCCTCCGTTGCAGCTGTAATAATAATGACCACTGCTAGAGGTCACCGCTTAACAACGAACATATAGCATGGGATCGTTTTTCTGATAAACAGAGTTCAGCATTTAGTGGCTAAAGAGGAATAATTTTTTCTCTGGATTGGCTGAGACCAAAACAGAACTAAAAGGAGAGTGAATATTGGATTAATGTCCATCAGATGGACACAAAAATCCCTCCTGATGAATGCTAATGTTGCTCATCTGTTGGATGTGCAAATACACAAATGTTAATTAATCACCATATCAACTTCAATGGTTACAGGTTACAAGGTTTGTTTGAAACACGATAATATTAAACTATTGGCTATTTTATCAGTATTGGCCATGAGAATCAGGTAGGTATAAGTTGAAATAAAATCCAAATCCTGCATCCCTATGAGGTTAGTCTTTAGTAAAGGACTACTGACTGGTAGAATAACTACCTACGAGTTCCTGTGACAAGAGCCGCCTTCTGCTTGTCAAACCATTAGTCATGATGAAGCTAGATGATTTTCACGGAAAACCCCCGAAATGTATCCTGATGGTGAGTACAGTGAATACAGAGGAGCCATTAAATAAAATGGATGACATGAAATAAGCAACATAACGCAACAGCTTGAAGGAGAGGCATATGAAGATAGGTAGAATGGCTGATTTGATTTGGCAGTGAAAATTCGTGTGTCCAGTGTTTTGTGTGCAGCACTACCACCAGAGGCCCCATGCGTATTTACATCACGAGAGGGCCATATACACAAGCTGAACTACATGTCTTTCAATGAGAAACTTAATCCACCATAGATTTTTAATTCAATCTTTATGTTGCAAGGATTATAGTATTTAAACGGGGGCAAAATAAATAATCTCACTCTTGGCTGAAAAGCGCTGAAATGGAGACAACATAAATGTTATTGATCCTAGAAGGGAAATGTCGTCATCACACGGCAAAGAATAGAGGTGTAGGTTGGAGAGAATTGGATATTTTAAATTAGAATGTGATAAAGGTTCTAAATTAAAGTAAAAAGGGGCTTAAAGATAATATGTTGTAACAAAACCTTTCTCAGCACGAACATTTGTTCTAAGATGGCTATTTAGGTACTGGAAGACTAAAATAATAAAAAGGAAGAGAGACAATGCTTTATTTTTACCACTTCTCTTGCTATATCTTATGTCACCTTCCAAGGTACTGGTTTAATTGAGAATTGGACAGTGAAATAAACCAAGAGCCCCTCAAAAGCTAGATAAAATTAGGAGTGAAAGCCCTGTAAAGGCCTCAGATATGAAAGCCCAAAAGCTTATCTGCGGATAGGCAAAGGTTGTGCCCAGAAACGTGATGCACAAAGCTGACACAGTTGGCCATTCACTGTCACAAACGGCGTGTCTAGTCTGGATGATGAATTTCTATCTCAATTTTCTGTAACGTTCCACCCCTCTGAACAGGCCCATTTGTGGGGGCAGATGTCAGTCAATCAGCTGCCTGAGGAACAGGAGTACTGCTCGGTTGGGAGCCTGGCATCTGGCCCAACTGTTAAAAATACTTAAATAGAGCTAAGGAGAAGCCCAGCTTTGGATTTAATTGGTGCTTGGAGCAGTGTTTCAAAGGGGTTGGACATCCATCGGAAAAATGCATTATAGGCACTCCAATTAGGGCAAACCTTAGGGTGCTAAGGTCAGCTAGTGGGCCTCTGCTATGTGACACTGAACCATTTTCTACATGTCCCACATCTGATTATATTATTTTTTTCCATCTGCAACAGCAGACTGTGTTGAGTTTTGGACCGTAAAGTGCTTATGTTCATCAAAGGGAACACAGACAGAAGAAACAAAAAATATGGCTCCTCTCATACTCAAGACACTACACATCCACCCCACCAGCCTGGAGATACCACTGTCAATTAAGACAGTGCACAATTACAATCAAATGTATGAGACATGTGACCCCTGTTCTATTTTTACAGCAGCAGAAGGGATGACAGCACTGACTCTCTAGGGAAAAGAAATGTGCATGCATTCTATAACATCAAAGCCTCAGCCATACTATCCTGTGTTATGCCTTCGTGGCATGTTTGTCAAGCCAACTAGCATACCTTGACGATGCACAGCAGCGTGGCTTTTATTAGCCCGGTACTTTTGTGTAAACATGTGGGCCAAACATGGGTCAGATATAGATAGCCTTTGTTCATTGTTAATCCATTACTTCATGGAAGGCTTTACTGTACACAAACACAGGAATGGTAATCCAGAGAAAGGACCTGTTTACAGTAAACAGGAAGACACAAGCAAAATGTCTTTGCCAGCTGTAGAAGTGTAGAAAGTAAAAGCACCAAAATCTGACGTATACCTGAACATGACAAAATGAGAGGTTCTCTGGTCAAAGTATTGTATTGTGTCAAAATATGTGAAACTGACATAAATGAAGACAGGACTTCAAATAATCATTGTCAGTTTCTCACTGTAAACAGAAGGGTATACAAGGACACTAGTTTCATATCATTGACAAAAACACAGTATAAAGGCTGGATAAACACATTAACAGGTTATGAAGCATATAAGTATATTTTTTACCAAAATATTGAAGCTATTCAAAGTGTATCTTGACACAGGATTCCTCTACAAAACAAGGCCTTAAAGGATAATTCCGGTTTCTGTCAACCTGGCGTATTTTCCATAAATTTGGCTATTTTGGCTAAACAGGTCATGCCAACTTTGCACTGGTAATTGAGGGCTCCCTTGCGAAACAAAACAAACATCAGGGCAGGTTGTTTGAAGACTTTGATTAAAGATATTCTGATACCATTTTTTCCTTCCGATTCCGAAATCTGGGCCTTGGATATCAGCCAATACCGAGTGACGATCTGATACCAGTGCATGTAAAAAAAAAAAAAAAAATGTATAAAATGTATTCACCCTATTTACTCACCCTACTAATTAAAAAGAAAGCCCTCTAGGGATAAATAACAATTCCTTTAAAAAATGATTTCCAGTGTGTGAGCCCCATTCACTGGAAACACGTCAAAGTTGGAACACACTGAAATTATACTTAAAGAATTACTACAAATGGAGAAACTGCCTTCAAGAAATGGTTGGACATTTTGGGGAATCTGCTTATTCCCTTTCTTGCAGAGATTTGGATTGAAAGATCAGTACCACTCTCATGTCTGTATGCTAAACCAGCTGCCACCCAGAATAGAATTGTTTGAGTCCTAACAGTGTACATAATTCAGTTAGCTAGAGAAGGTGTGAATGCTAGATGCAGATGACACTTAGCTGCATTGCTGTCCTTAAAAGTTGAATAATATCAATAAAGTCAGAAAGATGCACAAAGTTTTAAGGTTTGTTGAAAAGGTAAAGCTAAACTGGATAGCTGACTTTAATTTGTATAAGCAAATCTATAACAGTTGTGTTACCCCAGCTGTAAACAAAGGTTGCTCAGTGATGGTTACTGCTGTTTGAGTCCTGGCTCAGAGTTCAAAGTTTGAATTGAATAACTAAAAGTTCAAAAGAGTATTTATAGTTGGAAAAGTAGAAAAGGGGTGAGGGATGGAAAGAATAGTTTAAGCTGGGAGTTTAACTGTATTGCTGGCTTTATGCAGAAGCAGCTGAAAGAGAATGAATTGAGTGAAAAGTGGTAAAGAATATAATTCATTATAAATAAGTAAGTATGAATGAACAGATGAGGCTTGAACAATGCTGGCAAAGCTGAAAATGTCTAAGAGTGTGCATGCATGAGTGCATGTGTGTGTGTGTATGTGTGTGTGTGTGTGTGTATGAGAGCGAGAGAGAGAGAGAAAATAAGTGTTGTGAACATTTTAAAGTTTAAAGGGAGTTTATATGTGAGCGACATCAACATATTCATAATGTGTGATATGATATGTTGTTGTAACGTTTCTATTGTTTGGTTAAATAATGTATTTTGTTATTCATGTGAAACTATGTCTGTCTTGGGATGTAAGACACATTTCAAATGAAGATTCTGACAATAAAGGGAAATCAGATCAAAGATATGTGGATTTGAAGGTATTTTGTACCTGACTTCAATTGTAACTCATTCAAAGAAAGCTGAATAAGTTATATTTGATACATTAAATATGTTTCAATGGGACTTGAAAGTAGAATAATGCCCCAAATGTATAAAATATGGGGAACATTTGAAAATGTGTGCAGAGAAGAACATATGTTGTGAGTGCTTCTGGAATTCACATCAATTACATTCGGGCCGCCCCAGGGTTCTGGTCTCTGGGGCAATTGGCTGTTTTGCATGGTTGGTGATTCAGTTGTGCATCTTATGCTTCTTCAGCCATCTTACCTAGCAGCTGCACTCCGCGGGTCAGACCGTAAACATCAATGAGGGCCCAGAGAGGCTCAGCTGTGCGGACCCCACTGAAGAAGAGCATGGGACTGGATTCGTTAATGCGGTAGAAGACTCTGCCCTTCTTATCGACCCAAAAGGCGATAATGTTGCCCTCGCTGGCAAACTCTTCAGGTAGGGCCTTTGCCCAGAAGCCACTCTGGGACACCAGGTCGGGGCAGGCATACTTGGGCAGGTTGTCTGGGTTTATCCTGGCGGGGTCTTTGGAGGTGAAGCCCAGACGTAGAGCCCCACTCCAGCAGCACTGCTTTTTAGTAATCTGGGGAGAAGAGAGTCAAATGTGGTTTTCTCTGTATTTTGAAAATAACTGATTAATAGTGCAAACTGACACATGACATGAGACTGGATCACCCCAAACTCTCAACGTCTACATTTTTTGACTTAACGTGGTTTTCATTCCGATACAGACTGTTGAGTCTTCATCAAGGAACTCCACATTCTGTCATCAAGTGTTAACCTAATATATAAGCAGTGCAATAGTTTGAAAGTTTAAAACCTCCCAGGCTTTTAAGAGCTCAAGTGCTCCACTCTGACATAAAATACCTTGAGGCGGACTTGCTCATACAGGGCTATGGGTCTGTTGCAGAAGGTGATGGCGTTGCAGAAACTGGCCTGCCTTTTCACTGTTTTCTGGGCAAGGTCCATGACGATTTGGGATCCCTTGGCGTTTGGATGGAAGAGAAGCGGGCTGATGGGATGGGTCCCACCAATAGTGCCACACTGGATAGGCAGGCACCTCTTGGGTTTGTGGTGACATCGGTGTGATGTGGATGGGAAAGGGCCGCCAAGAGAGTCTGAGGCAGAAACAGACAAATCACAGAAACATGTAAGCATGATTGTAAAACAGAAATGTCCCATTTAGGAGCAGGAGGTTAGGTTTATTCACTTCATAGTTTGTGACCTATCACCCTCTAGGTGACGATTTACATCCACTGACAGCTAGCTACCGACTAGGTAACTGTCATTCATTTCTACACTTAGTCATTCTCAACTATCCTCACCATCATGTTTTATGAGCAAACAATGCTATTTTATTTGAATTAAACAACATTTTTAGTGATAAAAATAATTTCCATTAAGACGAGATTTATGAATCCTGTCTAAATGTTCATATATCATCGAAATATCTCTGAGGAATCTATCAGCTGTCTGATTGACAGCTGTTTTGCTTCACAGTGCCCCTTTTGCACACTAGGCTGACCTCCAGGATGAAGAAAACAAGGTTCATGAAGAATACCTACTGTATTTGTATCAACATTGATCAAACAAATGTTGTTTATTTTACAGATTCGTGTTTACTCATGTTTCTCTTCAGAGAATTATAATTCAGAAACCATATTCTCCATTGGTTGCTTCAGTGTTGACATCTACCAGATGGATAAGCGTAAAGTTCCTTGTTTATGTGTTTAATGCTTTACTCGTGTGTGTCTGAATTGGTCTTGATATAAAGTGTCAGTGGCAAGAAAAAAAAAAGTTGTTTTCATACTTTGCTCATGTGATTTACTTACAGGTGTGTTAACTGACCTATAGCTATATTAAGTATCCATAGGCTGACTGTAAGAGATAAAATGCTGCCCTCTCCACTTTGCCTCTCCCCTCGTAAAAAAATAAATAAACAAAAATTCAGCAGAGATGGTAACATTTAAGCACAGCGGAATATAGCATAATGGGAAACTGCACTCATGTGCACTCGCGCTTCATCCAAAACCCAGCAGTTCTCTGGTTCTACTCCGTGATGCTGGAAACATTTCAGTACCAAGTATTTAGCCATCTGTCTACGGGAAAAATAAATTGTAGACCAATCAACATAAAAAAAAAAAAAATGGCTATAATTGAAAATGTCAAAGAAGAATGATAGGTAATATTCAGTTTATGGTGCTTTGGACTCACTCTATACCCACTGTCATATTCAGAGAGGACTGTTTGACAAACAGATGAAAGCTAACACAGTGGCAGCAGCAGTTGTCCTGTGAAGTCCTGATAAGACTATCCGAAAATACAGCCCGCTTTGTGTTCTCTCTCTTTCTTTGTTTCCCTCTTCTCGCTCTCATCTTTGTTTATCTAGTAATAACCCTCCAGTTTTTCTGCCTGTAAGCATGTCTACCGTTCAATCTGGCCCCAACCTAATAGCCTCGTTGAGGCCTTTTGTCTTGAGCAGAGCCACAGGAGAGCAGTTGTTGAATGTGGTGCACATGGTCCCGGGCAGATTGAGCTGAATGCATTACCAGGCTCTGAAGAGACGCAGCTGCTGTACAGAAAGACTGGCTATGTGTGAATTAATGTCCCTTAGCAACCCCTCGTATCTAAAGGTCTTGATCAGTGCACTCTTTCACTTTGTGGCTATCAGCTGGGATACAACAGATGCCTTTTGTTTACTCAGACACAGCAAAATGATATTTATAGTCTCCGATTCCAGCTTTTTGAAATTCAGCTTGTGTGTGCTTTTTTGAGAATGCATTCAATCAAATGAGAGTATCAGTTTACAGAGCAAAACAAATGTCTTACTTTACTCATGTAATTCTAATAGATCTTTTTAAATCCTTTATTTTACCAAATGTTGATTGACAGCACATCCTCAAAGAATCAAAAGATTTACAGGTATTTGTATTTACAGTTAAATGGAAAGATACACTCGTCCCCCATTACAAATGGTCAACTAGTCAGCAGCTACATCGTATTGACTTTTCCTGTTAGTTAAGTTAACATTCACAGGAGCAGTGTGGTTTGCAGGCTTGATTCTATTACACTTACAGTAAAAACAACCATAATGTTTCACTCTAACAACTCTCAGCCCTTCTTTCCAGCTTGCTGTTTAAAATAGTGGAGTGTATAGGGGCTAAAGAGCTTGGTTATTCCTTAAGGAGTTGGGGAGAGCAAAACAGAGCTAAAACAAGAGAGGATATTAGACTTACTTAACCAAGTAGACAAAAACATAAATACATTCAAAATGTTGAGGTGTAGGAGAAAATAACATAACGATATTTCTGAACGTAGCTCTTAAAGCAGTTCATTATATTTGACGAAGTTGGTCGTATGATTCTTGCAATACTGGAGTTATATCTACATGGTTGAATACACTTATTGTAAGTCACTTTGGATAAAAGCAGGAGCTAAGAAATCTAATGTAATGATACCCTTAGAAACTTTAACTTAGAGGAGTATTAACTGATAAGCCTTCAAACTATACTTATAGCAAATAAGCAAATACAAGCACCACCCCATCAATCTAAAGAATATACATGAATCCAGGGAAGTACCAGAAGTAGATGAGTTGCAATTATTGTATGGCTTCCTCCTACAATATCCGTGTGACGCTGCTTTTGACAACAGGTGTCTAGGAAACCGGGAACAACCTGTTCTCACCTACTCCAACAGCAGTGACAAACTGTGACTTCAGGAAAAAGCGCAAAAATGAAACAGATCAATCTCTACTTCAAGAAGACTTCCCCTGTCTGAGGTCACTTACCACAGATTCTCTCTGAACTTGTCTGAAATGATTAAGCTCAGTTCTTGCTTGATTATGCTAGCAAGTACAGTAATTTCAGTCTATTAAAAAGTACTTCTTTATTTGAAATTTGGCAGATGGTAAGATTTTTTCGTATTGTCTACTCTGACTATTGTGACGACCGCTGTCTAATGTGTAGAATCTTAGAATAATGTTGTGATTGCCCTCCATATAAAGTATTAGCATCAGTAACTGGGGGCCACTGCCCAACATTACCAATACAACAACCTATACTTCTGCTGTCACTGTCAGCTGAGTTGCCACCACAGTAATGATGTGTGTCTGAACATGGCCTTGTATGTGACAGCAAAATATGAGTTAATCTTTGTATTAATTTTGTAGACATTTGAGCAAAATAGTCTTTCAAAGACTGGAATTATTATTTTTTTGTTTTCACATAGCAGTTTTACTATCAGTAAAGATTCAGTGTTTACCCTTAAATCCCATGTTGCAGTTTTAAAGTATCATGCAGACTAAAGCAGCCTCTAGCCAAATGGCTGGGCTCAGTCCTCCAATTACCTCAGCAAAACTAATCCTAGAGTATGCTCATGTCCACACAAATCCAAGATGCGAACCCCTGATGTAAAAGGCTTGAAAATGACTCTTGTTAACATCATTCTGACAGCTGCCTCTTCTAAGCTTGTTTGTGCACATAGCTTTATGCATGTGTTCTCTAGGAAAAAGCAGCTTTAACAGCCTCACAGGAGCCATTTTGCCAAAGGTCAAGGTTGTCTTATTATGAACAGACGGAAGGTGAAAAGCTTGTATTCGTCTGCCCCAGAGTGTAGAGGTCTTTATCCCCCTAATAACAACACACAAGACAGCTACAACCTCTCATCACAATACACACGCTTATACCTATCTAATACCTGTCATACACCAGTGAACATCTCTGTGGAGCAGTAAGCTAATCTCTCAGCAGTTCAATTTGGATGGTGACAGCGAATGAGAGGTGAGCTGTGTGTGTGTTCTTGTGTGTTTATCAGTGTGTGCTTTTTATCTAGAGTTGCGTAGCAGTTGCTCACCATAAGATACCACCAAATAGAATTTTACAGGTGGGCGAAAACTAGTCAAATGTTTGCTCAGTATAGGATAGGCAGATGAGTTCCAGGAAATAACTGTTCTCCAAGTTAAATGTTCTCACAAGGTAACAGTTGTATTATATGAAATTAAGCAAACATAATTGCAAATAATTCATTCTCGGTATTTTTGAATTGTGCGGCAAAATACATTTTAATATGCTGTGATATTTACAGGGTGCGGTGAAGTTAAAAAGAACATTGAACAACATATGGATGGTATACTTATTTATATACAGGTAAAGTAGAAAATAAATTCTAATTTCTATTGTATTCTAAAACTTTTCTCACTATTGTCCTAAGCAGGACACCCGTGCCTCCAAGGTATACTGAAACAAACCTTGCCCAGTACTTGCAGGTACCACTGGCCCAGATCTCCAGTATTATGCCTAATGTTGTAAAGAGTAGATCTGAGGGAGGACCAGTCCGAGGGGCAGCAGGAAGGAGGAGAAGCTTAACACTAAGTAAGTAGGGGTTGACTGATTATTGACCCGGGCGATTATCGGCTTCGATATCGGGCATTTTGCAGATTATCTGTATCTGCATTCTATTTTTTCCAATTGCCAAAATTCTTAAAGTGCACTACTTTGGCACTGCTGCAGCCTCTACCTCAATCTGTATGCACCTCTGTGGTCTCATTTGATGTCCCGCTAACAACACTATCTGATTGGTTACATGTCACATAAGTAATAGCCAATCAACACTGAAGGCTCTTTGCTACTGACATGGCAGAGAAAGGGGGGAAGCTTCTGTTGGCTGGTGGGGCTGCATGAGGAGGGTAAGCAGCATTTATAGTTTGTTATAAACATCAAACAACACAATCCTATGATATGTTTCCAATATGACAGCCATGACAAATTTCACAGTTACACCGCCGAAAATGCCCAAATAATGAACTGTGTTGTAACATAAGTGATGACGTTAGCCTTTCTATAGCCTGTCTGAAAGAGTCAGCTCGCCATTATGAGTTGGTGTTTTTACATGTTACAATAACAACGTATGCTGATGTCGAGTCTCTTGGAGCTAACTTGCATGTGCTGGTCCATTATATAGCCTGTTGACTAGCAAAAGATTGATAATTGATTATTTCTTGCAGAATATTGTTGTTAGAGGCTTACGACATAACAAATCTACATTTCGGGTCTCTGTTAATCCCAGTGGTAAAATATATAGTACATTTACTCGAGTGGGGTAGTATACAATTTTGAGGTACCTGAATGACACTTTAGAGTATTTGCATTTTCCAGTACTTTATACTTCTACTCTGCTACAATATTGAGACAAATATTGTCCTTTTATCTCCACTACATTTATTTAATAACGTAGCTGTTTGAGATTATTGTTATGAAATGACAATCAGCCAAAACACTGATGTACAGTTATAGATGCAGCTATCCAACAGCATATGAGCTCTCCCTTGACCAGTAAAAGTGTTGAAGACATGAAACCATTAGTACATTATTCAGAAGTGCACCTTTATGTTTTGGAGCAAAACTATGAGTTGTATTTTACTGAAACATATGCTTAAATGCATTTCAGCCAAGTTTGTGTTGGGGGTTGTGGTATTTCAAAATCAAAATTCTGACACCAAGATTTCTACTTTTACTGAACATGTATATCAGCTTTAAATATCGGATATCAGTATCCTTGATTACTAATAATCAGTATAGTTATTGGCCCTAAAAAATACAAATATATCAACCCTAATTCAAAGGATTGAGATCAAGTGTGAGCTCTTTTAACCACCTTCGGCAGAATCCTTTGCTCCCTACTGACCAAGTGTTTGTCTGAGAAAAAATATAGAAAACCAGCTTCAATTGGTGCCGGTTTCCATTGTCCTACAAGTTGTTTGAGTCTACAGGAAACTTCAACAGAAGTGGATCTTCCTAGTATTTCATTGTGCCTGACCGCATATTCATAGTCTTACTCATATTTCCTGGAAATCAGCCTACCCTCCTATATAGCTGTTCAAGTGTTCACCCAAAAGTACCACCAAGTGAACAGAATGAGTCCATAATGTAGCACACACACAAACACAGCCTATGTGCAGCTGTGATAGTTTCTCAGGCGTATTCACACAGAATCAGCACCCTTTCTATTCCAGTGAGGGTGGTGTTTTAAGGCAGCAGCAGGAAAGTGAAAAAATAATTAATTTTGGACCTCGCATCCTGGTTGGTCATTGCAAGCTAATGTTTTTTGAATCTGTCAATGTGGACAAACAATCACTAGTAGGACCAACATGGTAGTAGCATAGAAACCAGCTTGTCCTCATCAGAATAAGGCTCATAGGTCATCAATTAATTCAGGTTATGGGGACCTATAATTAGGTAACTTGTTAGATGGAGGAGAAGGTTGGGGGTGGATGCTCAGGCAAAACGAACACATAATTTTCATTCAGGAGATCACTGTTCAAGTCCACTGTGGTTAGTTGTTTCAATGTATTAACACAGTTAATTTAAATCACATGCAAAAGGGGACTTACATTACTAACATCATGTTGGTACATTTGTTACTGAAGTTCCATAAGTAATGTATTTATTTGAACCCAATCCACAATGTTTTCCTAAACCTTACCAGTCTAACCTGACTGTGACCTTGCAACCAGGTCCAGTACACCTGTCCCTGGTGCACTGCAATTGTCATGTTGTTTTGGGAACACTGATATATGTCGCTGGGAGGTGTTCTTGTGTCATTTTAGTATGGCTTTTATTTATGGCTGCGGACATTAGCTTAAGGTGGAAATGTGATTAGTAATTGTTGTGAGGCAAAAGTCATGCTCAGTGTGGGTCTCATCCAGTTTGTTGTTCCCAGCAAATTCATAAATTCAGATATGTGCCCCGAGATGTCCATTTAAAAAATACTCCACAAGTAACTTAAGTCTATTGTCCAGCTACAGTTGTATAGCCATTTGTGTACATTTTCGCCAATGTATTGCTGAAGTTTAGATCCATCACCAAAAATGATCTGTTAAGTAAACTTATATTGCATTATATGAATGTCAAGTCACTCATTTAGTTCTCTTGGAAAAACTAAAATCATCAGCTAGGGACTTATCAAACCACAAGCATCCTTTTTTACAAAGCTTATCAGTGTCAAATGTTACTGTCACTGCTCAAGTTCTTTATTTAATGTTGTTCTCCATGGATCTCTTGACAGTGTCGTTTACAACACCAGCAACAAGCCTGGAGGGCAATGACAAACGACATCTTAATGATGTTTACATAGCTGTGTCTGGAAGATGTATCTAATCCCACTGACTCATGACAAAATGGCATTTCAGCCTGATGAAATACCAACTGTGAAATGAATCACGCATTAATAGCGACACACATTATCATTTAGATTTAAATGCTTTAAAATACAGCTCAGGTGAGATGGTTCTATGTGCTTTCTGCACTAGCAGACGCTCACAGCTTATGTTTAGTGCCTTTTACAGTGTAGTTCAAAGGGTATTATATTTTCTGTTCTTACTGATCTCCAAAGTTCATTGTATGTGCATTTATACATGTGTGACAGATGCTTCACACATACAGGCCAAGTGTGTGAAACACAATAGGCTGCGTGTGTCTCAATGACAGGGAGTCTACGACTGAGGCAGTGATAGTAACTGTACCTGTAGCTGCTATTCTACCTGGGGGTGCTCATTACAGAGTCATCACTCATTATGTTGGTGGTAACCCAAGGGCTGGACATGCTGCTAGGCAACATCATGACAAATCTATTGGTTTAGTGCTGATGCACTGATAGATGACTTGTGCCCATGGTAAGGTTGCAATGTGGGGGGTTTCCATGATGACATCAGTCAGAGCAGCATCAGGTGATCCTGTTATTCAAAACTATTTGCTGCGTTTCTGCCTTATATTAGCCCATATTACAACATCCTAAAAAATGCCTACTTTCTGCCCAGAATGATGTTTGCCTAGAGCAAACCAAATTCAAGTCTAATATTTCATCAAATCACATTGCTCTTTGTTGGAACATACAGTAGGTCTTTTGCACAGACCACCTCCTGTAGATTTAGGAAGATGATTGAGTTGAGAGTTGAGTTCCCATTCTTAATCATGCCTACTAAGAACAGATTGCGTCATGTCAATAAGCATGACATAATACCTACTTGAATCACTGAACAATTAAGATATGGTTGTTTGTGGCGATTCAGTGGTCTGAAACAAAACCAACAGGAACTAGTTGTTCTCTCTAATGCACGGCTGTAACTACAAATACTAAAAATTGCTGATTTATCAGTCATTAATCCATAAAATGTCAAAAATGCTTTAATAGTGAAAACATTCATTCACAGTTGCCCAAGGCAATGTCTTCCAGTTGCTTGTTTTGATTGACCTACAGCAAAAAAAACTAAAGGTATTCAACTAACAATGAAAGAAAGCCTCACATCACACTTGCTACAAACAACAAATGAGTGACTTAAATAGGGAATAGCGATTCATCGATTAATCAACTGAAAGTCCCTTTGTGCTTGTGTTAGTCATGTTTCATTGTTTGCTGATGTTTTATAGACCATACAATCAATGAGGAATATAAATGGCAAATAAATCAATCATGAGAATAGCTGATAGTTGCAGCCCTGGACTGTGACGATTAATCAATTGTCTTTTCATTTTCTGAATTCCTAACCATAACTGCAATGCTCAACTATCTGGCCTGTAATCTTAACTCTACTTCAGCTCATATAACCTTATTGTCCCTAGAGCTGGGTGATGTCTAACGACTTGGCATATGCAATTTCCACAAACATTATGAAAGATGATGACAGCACTGCTGGGGTTGGGACTGCTTTTCTTGTTCTCTCTGCTGGGGGGCCTTTTGAATGATGATGTTACAGTGGTACAGGGATCTGTAGTCAATGACTGTTAGCCACTGGCAATGAGTGATAACATCATCCATCCCCAACCTAAATGTAACATATGGGAGACTTAACATAGGGCATAATGCATTTATGAAACATGTTAAAAAATATGTTTATGAGCATTAGAAATATATTACTGTTCACATTTTAAAGGAATATATCTCTCAAGTTTCCAACCCGTTGCTTACCTACTGTAGAGACACTCTGCTATCAATAATTCACACCGTGATGACCTGACGATGAAATGTGAGACAGCGGAGATGATGAAGTCTGGCTGACGTTATCCACTATGGCCCACCAGTCTTTCCACATTCTCTTCACTAGCAGGATTACACAACAGTGATCAATAAGTAATAATATTGCAAGGTTGCATACAATGGAGCACAATGTAATCCAATGAGGCTTCTTTGGCAGTGAAAAAGAGCAGGCTGGTGGAGAGGCGTAATTATATGCATGATGTATTGACTGATAGCAGGCAAGATTCTATTCAGTACTGGCTGGAAGGCATTATGTGGGCGCTGCCTTGAAGGTAACCTGTCGAGAGGATGAGGATGTGGATAAAAGGGCTGCAGACACACACGCACGCACACACAATTTTGCACGCTTGCTGGGGATTTACCCCCTGTGTGTTGATGAAGGTGACAGCACGAGAACACACTGCCTTAAGACAGAAGTAGTGCCACCTGACCCTGAGACATATGTTTCTGTCACTCTGTAGAAACTGTCCAGGCCTGATTAAAGCTCTGTCTTTTTAGCTCTGGCTGCAATAAACAGAAAAAAAAGTAGAAGAAAAAGAAAGATGAAGAAGAAAACTGAAATACTTTCAATGGTGGTTTGCATGCTGTATTCACAATCCATTGCCCTTATTTGGCATTCAATATCCTTAGACATATCCCATGACATTAGTGAGATCTCATCTGATTCTGAAGTTGAGAAACTTTACTTTATTATATGGCATTTCTTCAGCTCAGACTCTGCCTAGCATTTGGATACTGAATCCAATTCACGTCAAATGCAGCCAGACGCTCCCTCGAATCAGCCTATGCAGCCTCAGACACTGGCCCACTTTCAGTCAATCGGGAGCACAGAAGTGGAGCTCCCACACACTCGGCAGACTCAATTATGTAACCAACTCAGCAAATGCTGTTTGGATGTGCTCTGGTGCTTCACACCTGAGAACAACAGCCTGCAGTGGTGCAACTTTAGAAAGCATAATCTGTTCCCCTGTGAGTCGCGCCTTTCTCATATCTACATGAACCTGGAGAAGTCAAATTTTAGTTCTTTGCCACCTACATTTAGCCATCTCACAGGCATGGAGATAAACATGACGAGGAGGGTTCAGATAGGATTTTCTGGCATCTTACATTTTGGTCTTTCAGTTCCAGTAAGAAGCAGCGGAAGCAAACACTTTCTATCAATGGCTGTGGATCACCATAGCAACTCTTGTCCTTTAATATTAAATTCAGTTCAACCCTCTCTTCTTCTCATTGGGATTAACTTTTCCGTAAATATAACTGTTAATTAGCAGTGATTATTAGACAGCTTTATAGAATATTCTTATCAGTCTATTATGGTAGTCAGCAGCCATGTTGTTTATTAATTCCTGGCTGTTGCAACGGATGTTTCCAGTCATATCACTCCTCAGTGAGAAATCAGGTCATAGTGGTTTGTCTGATAATCAGGTCAATTTGTAGTAGCGGGACACGATTCTCCAAATCCTCGATTCTTATTTGATTCTTCATCTTTGTTTTGTTGTTTCTTTTAGCACAGCTGCCTATGCCATTTTTAGACTAGTCTAGTCTAGGATCATTGGTTTTATGCCCTGATAACTCATTTAATTTCTTAATACTTATATAAGACAGTCTACTGAGTGATATAATGTCCATTATCTGTTTGCAATGTACCACACTAATGCCTTATTTTCAAATTTACATAATGTATTAACAATATCAATGAAACAAAAACTTGTTTCACTCGTCAATTGAAATTAACCATTAACAAAACAAGAGAGGTCAATACACACACTCTTATCTTACATTATCTTACACTCCACTGTGGCATCACTCACACCGGATCACAAGCTTATGTGATTAGCCAATGCAACGTGACACATGGCTGCGTTTCTCCAAAAGTTGCTCTGTCTCAACTTTTTCGGCATGCACCTCTGCAGCTACCCTCATTCAAATGAATGGGAAATGCATTTTCAACGCCGCGCCAGATCCAACGTCAATCTACTCGCTGTGCTTCGACATGCTGTGTGGGTTTTTTCCCCTCTTGCATTGCCTGCTGGATGTGACACTGGGGGCGTGGCTACATCCTCCATTCCATCTTTGATTTCACAGGTCGAGATTGTGACGCTGTTTCGACTTGTGTACTTGCTGTATTAGACTGATGGCAAAGTCCCTGTCATGCGACCTCAGCTAGCAAGACATTTTGGATTTTCATAGCAGGCGAGGGCTGGTGTAATTAAAGTTGGAGTTGGTAAGATTGTATAAACCAGCAAGAGCAAGCTAAATTTAGAATTTTAAAAAATTATAGAGTAAGTAAGAAAATCCCATCCCCTTCCTTCAGGCGTTCCTTCAGTGCCACTCCACGAAAACACTTGAATGTGCCCTACACAGTCACATACAGAAGCAAAATAGCCATTACAAATGTACCTCAGTCCGAAAAAAGCTACCTAGCTATCCTTACTGCTCTAAGTCTGTGCTTTGTGCTAACCGGGTTTGCCTGGCTTATGAGCTGTGTGCTTTGTGCTAACATTTGCCACTGAGGGAGGCTGTGGCTGCCACTGCAGCTCTGTTCTTTGTCTCAGAGGCTATGTGCTTTGTTCTACTCAGTAGAAGTTTATCACTGCTCTTGCTGCTTACTAGTTCATTTAAGCAGCTCAGTGACTGTGCTTAGTGCTACTTAGTTATATAGATGCTAAACAGAAGGCTCATGAAAGCACCAAGCTAATGAAGCAGTAGGCCGTTATAATATTTGACAATGATGCAACAGCTACATCATGGACTTCAAGCAAGTACAAGAACATAAAGAGGACCAAAGAAACAAATAAACAAACAAACCAGCAATTGCCAAGAAGGAATGTGGCAGTCAGCTGCAATGGCACAATATAAAATGTGACTGTACATGTGTTCTTCTTTACAAGGTGATTTTGACACAATCCATTCCATAACAACTGTGTGGCAGTGAAACAGCTTGAGTCTAACTTTAGTCTTTGTAGGTATTGGAATACACCAAAAAGGTGGGGGGGGGGGGATTTGACGGTTACATTTTACTATTATTTTCCCAACCAATCCAGAGAAATACGTCATTTCATTAATGTAATAGTACATTTCATTTGGTCGCCTGATGCTATAACTTGCAGGGAAACAGATCAGATTATACATCAGAGAGCAAGGAAGGAAGAGACTCTGACGTAACATATTGGAGTTAAAACTCCCATGATCTCAAGTTACTTAAGGACATCATCAAACTGCATGTCTTGTTTTCATTTTTTTTTTAAAGAAAGCTGGAGCGAGGAACCTTAGAAACCATTTAAGGGTTAATTGATTCCAAAATTCTGTCTTGACTTTGTAAAACTTACCAATTTATACAGAGTAAATTCTGTTTCAGTACTGTATTAGCTCTGCTGGATTCTATTAATAGTAGCAGGGATCACCTAATCTGTCATATTGAAAGAGATTTAATATAGACTGTAAAACGCACCTGTTTAATCTTAATTGTCCAGCAGGTAAATAATTAGGTAATATTTGAATGCACACACCTTAAAAAACGTTATTTTTTCCAAGTGTGTGACCTTGATCCCAAAGAGAAAGAGCTACAGCCTCCTCCTCATGCTGTCTTAGCCTGTCCCTCTTTAACTAATTGGATTAATCTTGGGGCTTTAATTAGAACGATCAGGTGGTCAAAACCAGAAGAGGCTGTAGGAACAGGGACTTGACTTAACTCCCACAGGTTCACTTATATACACTGTATCACAACGACATGTTAATAATGATTACAGAAACACTGATTGAGTTCAGAATCATACTAATTACTATTATGATATTCTTCTAATGTTGTACGGGTATAGAGGAAGAAGAGGAGAAGGAGGAGGACTACTTTCACTGCAAAAGAAACAAACAATCACGTTGGCTCTTTCGATTGTCACTACAAGGAGCATCGAACAAGACGCACAAGGCCTGAGGCCGTGTTTTATTTTGAACATGAACCCACACAGAGGCTACATTGTTGACTTCCACTGGTTATCAACTGTACGGAAAGCCACAAAGTCCCTGAGAGCCCTTTAACAGTATTACACACAAAAACTGTCATGTTCATTTGCTGCTATTAAAAAAAATACATGGAACTCCATCCTCCATTGACACCAAATCAAATTGGGAAATGTTTAGCATTTTGCAAAATACAGCTAGCTGTTTGCTTAAAGCCACGAATCACCCCGAGAGATGGATGCTTTGACCTTACTGTCGGCGTGTAGGATATGGCGATAGGAAATCAATGTATCGATTTTGTGAAGCACAGCTGCACACACTGTGCCTCTTTATGAATGAGGGGGGACCACAGCACAGCACAGCACAGAGCCGAGCAGAGGGAAACCCCACAACTTCCACTGACACGGTCATGTTGACACTCCTCAGCCCTACACAACACCACACACACCGTTTATCTCTCTAATGTGGACTGTAGGTCTCCGTGAGAGCGCGAGGAGGTGATGCCATCCTGTCCGCTGCATCGTCTCAATCACAGGGAAGATAAACACAGCTGCTGTCTGCCCCCTTCTACTCAGTGACGTCACTGGGACCAAAGAATAGGCTATAGTGACAATATGCTACCTGATAACACAACATACAGAGCTAACACTTGTGTATGAATGAAACACCTAACACCCCCCCCCCTCTGTAGAACCAGGTCACCACCACAGCAGGAACAACGCAGCGTCAGTGTGTATTTCTTACCGTAGAAGGCATTTCGCGTTATCTGGCCACCCATTGCTTTATTCCTGTAGAGTCCGCTTGTCGCCTTTATATTTTATTCAGATGCTCTCCCTGCACAGTCCAACGATCGTGGCATGGTTGCACGTTCGCAGTCAAAGACAACCTATCGCTTCTTTCCTCCTCAGAATAGATGCAGACACTGGACGCGGAGACCCACACCTCCTTCTCCCTGTGAGCGCAGGGATCCGTGAAGGCAACTCCCCCCCCCCCCCATTCACTGAGCGCTCACTCCGCCTCGGGTCCCTCTCCTCCCTCACTCACTCACTCACTCACACTGGCATTTACATAAAAGGTGGAGACTGGCTGAGCGCTTTTAACGCTCTCACTGCCGCACTGAGCTGCTGGAGGAGGGAAGATTTATGGGGCGTGATGTGGGGAAGTGACCAGGAAGAGTAAAGAAAATATTAACCTTTGTACCGGAAATAATGTATTGTCCTGTATTCCTTTTTTTGAAGGTAAGGCCCGCACAGTATTACCAAAGAGGCTACGTGATATCATCATACTGTTAAAAGGTTTATTGTTTCTAAAAAAATCTAGTCTACGGCTAAGTCAGCCTCCAAACCCTTTAGAGAGCAGGTTGTCACATTCTTTCCTCTCAGCACTCACTCTTTCACCTTGCGCAGGCTACTTCCTCATGTGCCTGAGGCCCCTGGCAGACAGACCGGGTGACCCCTCAAGAGCCAGGCCTGTGACTGGAGCTGTCATCACGTTATCGTGGTGACCTCACAGCCCTCAATCTCAGACACACTGTGTTTACTTTGGGTCTTATACTGCAGGCGCTTATATAATTGCACTGTGAGAGACAGGGGTGAGGCCATGGTTACTTAGATACATGAATTAATGGAATATGAATGAACTTTACCAGGTGGAAGCCTGGTAAAGTTCATTCAATTAAACGGCGGAAGAAGCACTGAGATTGTTTTCCTTTAAGGAATAGTTTAACGTTTTGGGAGACACCCCTATGCTTTCAGCAGAATGTTAGATGACAGGATTGATGCTGAGTAGTTGATATGAAGGTGGATGCTGTCCACCTACTTAGCAAAATGACCAAAATGCTAACCTGCCATCCTCCTCTCCATCCCCTAAAGCAGAGAGAGTGCAGGGCCAGGGAGGTTGTTTAGTGGACTATATTAGTCTAGTCTGCCTGACTATTAGATCCTTTGTCTGAATGAGTTTTGTGCAATTTAGAATCTATGGACCCAACCATGGCTCTGAAATATTAGTAGCCGACCTGTGCTGTTATATTATAGAAATCCATGGCGCTGTCTGTGGTGCTGAAGTAGTGGATGGATTTGTAATTGCTCCTTTTTGTCTCCGCCCCAGTCATCTGTCAGTTTAATCTTGTATCTATTATGTTCTTTAAATTATACTAGCCTAATGGATATTCTCTTTAGGGTAGCCTAATTGCACATTCATAATGAAAGTATATTGGCATATTGGAAGTAGCAACCTGACGAGCGAGAAGATCATTGGGAGACACTGCTGCCCTTTAGTATTTCTATAATAGTCTGATAATATTTCTATGATCTTGGGTTATGGTTAGGTAGAATGTGTGTTTGATGGTGGTGTGGGAAAAGGGAGGTGCTAACATTGTACCATCCCCCATGCTAAAAAATAACAATGAACTGTCCGTCTGTCAATAGCTGGAGCTAGCTGCAGGTTTGCTTGGTTTACCACAAAGACTGGAAACTGAAAAACAGCTAGTGCTAGCCTTCCTCTACCCAAAGGTTAACACATTCCACATCTGCCTCTCATGACCTCACTATTTAGTACTTTATATTTGCTTTTCTTTATCCATACAAAAACTAAAACATTTACAGGATCTGGACACATTGCCAGGCAGCTAGCAGAGATCTCAGCAATTTATGACTCAGATGTGGTAGAACATACTGAACTAATGATTACAGGAGCACTTCCATACATACCACTAAAATAACCAATTGGAAGTAAAAGTCAGGTCCAGTGTTTGCATGCATGTTTGCAATCTGTTTCATCCTTGCCTTTGTTAGGGTTGTGCTTCGTTGCACATTGTCAATCAGTGAAATAGCCTAACACTGGCACCATTAATGTGTATCACATTGCCTGTATGTTCTGAAACATGTAAGACACTGACACGTTTAAGGCACTAATTATGCAATATGGCACAATTTGTTGTGTTATCAGACTGGAATGTTATGATTGATACTGATGGTATTTAAGCCCAGTGCTTATATGAATGTGCTCAGTTACATTTTAGCCCTGCATTATTATCACTTTTGCACAATTTCATTCATATTTTGTATCATTTTTAGTTAGTCAGGCACTTTTTCTAGAATATGCACCAAGTTTTAGAAATGAGTTATTTTATATAAAGAACATATTAATTCTATTAATAAAAGGAGTCAGTTCAGATTGTGAAATACCTAGCTGAATAATACTGTACATTCATGTTTATGTTTAAAGCACTGTCCACTACATCCTGCAGTCATTATATTTACATGACCCATTTTCCCATCACTTTTAATGTATACAGCCATGTAACCATAACAAATACTCTAGCCTGTCTGGGATGTTGATCAAGATGAAATCAGGACCACAATCTCAAGGTTTGGTTTGCCAAATGAGACACTGTAGACACACATATGGCATGCACATTTGAGGTCAAGACAGTTGGTGGAAAGTGCTCATAACGCAATGAAAGGCTAACCACATTTGGTTTGAAGTATCACCTTATTGTAACAATCTGGTCTCAGGATTTTGAAGGATAGTTGAATCAAGCCTAAGCACCTACAAGACATCACAAACAAAGGAAAGTGAAAATTAGCTCCCTGATTGCATTCATCAAGTTAGATCAGGTATAAATATCCTGTCAAAAAAAGGAACCACTTGCTTTTGATTTTGATAAGTAAGAGGAAGTATCAAGCAAGTGGCAATTCAGGAGATAATGCTTTGGTCCTGACTAACCTATATTCTGAGATAAAGCTGTGGTCAATGAAACACCAACTGGTCAGCTGAGTTGAATTACATCATAGCACTAAGGTATAACAGCTTTTTGTCACGTAGGGGATACAGCTGTAAGGAGCGACTGTACACTGCCAGACAAGTTTTCAGGAAGAAATATCTTACCACGGTCATGTCATGTAACCTTACTGACAAAGTGGAGGAAAAGGCCTGCAGTAAAGTGCACTTCCTTGTTTTGCTTGACATTGGTGCTGTACATGAATCCATTGGTAGAACATTATTCCATTGTCCACTACCTTTTACTTCCCATTTTAATAATGCAGCCACCACTCTGTTGGCCTTAACCTTAAAACAAGAGAGCCTCTTTGGACCCACAGTCCTCTCTGCAACATGATTGAGGTGTATCCCTGAGGGTATATATAAAATTGCATTACATAACTTACTCAGATAATGCCATGCAGCTCAGGGTTTGCTGCAGTTCATCTGGTATCAGAGGAACTATGTATAAAACTTCAGCTGATGTACTGCCTTCTGTACTGATGATGTACTGAGCTATCTGGTGTTTGCACAAGCATAGATTGCAGATATGTTGATGGATAATGTATATAAATATGGATTTCTGACAGCATTTATCCAGAATGCATACATGTTAAGCGTTTTCTGAAGACATCATCACTGGAATAATGATTGCATTATTTGTTTGCTGAAACACTTATACCAGCCTACGGTCAGTTTGCACATTGAAAGTGACATCTTGTGTCCATGTTAAAGGGATATTCCGGTGTAAGTTTAATCCATGGTCTAACACACCGTGAAACTGTGTTAGACTCCCTTTCGAGAGATCAAGTTAGCAGACTGCTAATTTACGGAGTTTTATCAACCTCAGAAACGACCGCACGACAACAATACACTGCAGTAAATGGATCCAAATATAAACCGCCACCAAAAAGCCACAAATAATGTTCAGAACAGCACCAAACAGCAACAGTACAAATAGGGTCTCAGCACATAGTCCGGGGCATTAAAACTCCACTAGCTTAGCTGGATTTCTACTGAAAAGCTGACAAAATTTACCTCTCTTCTGCAGCAGCTTCCTGTTGATGGGAAGTCCCGACGACTCGATTACCGAGTGCAGTAGAGTTCCGCAGCTCATGGATGAAAATGTATGATTATGACTCCATGGAAAAGCAATCAAAGTTCATATGTGTCTTACCTGCCAGTTTATAACAGTTATTATCGAGAGCGGACAGGGAAAAAGAACGGAATTGAGCATTTCTAACCGCACTCGGTAATCGTCGCGTCAGGACTTCCCCGACCCGGAAGCTGATGGAGGAGAGTTGAAATCTGTTTTTAGCTTCCCAATAGAAATCCAGCTAAGCTAGCGGAGGTTAGATATGTGCTGAGACCCTATTTGTACTGTTGCTGAAGTTTGGTGCTGTTCTGAGCATTATTCTTGGCTTTTTGGTGGCGGTTTATATTTGGATCCGTTTACTACTGTTGTCGTGCGGTCGTTTCTGAGGTTGATAAAACTCCGCAAATTAGCGGTCTGCTAACTTGATCTCTCGAGAGGGAGTCTAACACAGTTTCACGGTGATTTAGACCATGGATTAAACTTACACCGTAAAATCCCTTTAATAATGAGTAGCAGACCCATATTTTTTAATTAGGTGGCGACCTCTGGTGGCTGTAGTTATTACTACAGCAACAAATGAGGAAGTCAGGCAAAGTAGGGATAAGGGAGACAACCCCATATAAGAAGGATAACAGGGATGGATGGTTGGGTTAAGCAAGCCCAGGATTTTCGCAGGAGACTGCTGTTTGTGTCCAGTGTGAAAGTGACTGGCAATCAACCTATTCAGTGATTTAGGTATTAGGACGTGTAGATTTTGTGGCATTGTGCTACAAAACCTGGACAGTTAAGGGTGAATGACTGGGTGGCAGCCACTGTTCACATCACATTCAAAACCAACAGTCAGCATTGACGCCTTAACATCTTTTGACTAATTTTTTTTTTAACATGACCAGGAAGTTTTAGTTTAGTTGCCTTATCCTACTGAACCCATTACCAAGGGGATGAACACACTTATATCAGTTTTTGAGATGGTAGTAGTTTTAAAGCCAAGCACAAAAGATGTGTTTGATGTGTCAATCTAGGTGCTCATATTCATCATTTTTGGAAGGCAGTGACAAACCACCATTTTAAGGTTTTGGGATGTCTTGTTGCGGTTTCTTTCTTGCGACAAGTGTACTTATTATTGTAAGTCACTTTGGACAAAAGCATCTGCTAAGTGTCCTAAATGTAAATGTCTAAGTGACATTTCTTTGTTATTCCGCCTTTTGTGCACACACATTCACACACTTTTGCACTCTTCACAACAATGTACACACAGTTTATGGAAACAGTTTGACTTGTACCGTGTGTGGTTGTCCATTTATCGTTTTTATATATGAATGTATATGTCTATCTATGTATTAGTATATATCTATTTCTACACTTCATAAAATGATGGTTAGTTATAGTTTTGTTGACCTTGTTTTAGCTGTTTATGTGTATCTTACTTTACTTTACTTTTTGTTCTTTTCACTTTATAAGCAAATACATTCAGAGGTGTTGGAAACTAGAGCCAAATACCTTGTATTGTACCTTGTAACATATATGGTTGATAGTACATTTTGATTAGCCTATGTCAAAGGTAAAATCAATCAATACAATTAAAGCTAAGTGGGATACACAAAAAAGAAGGGCCACTAAATTTAAAATTCTAATTCAATAGCACCTTATAGCAGCTTATTATCACCTTCTTAGTTTCAAGCACAAACAGATAATGGCACATTGTATTTTGTCAGTTTTACACTGGAATTGCTAATCCATCTGAATAATGCAAATCACCATCTATGTAAATAGTCTGATATGTGGTGTCGTCACACCCATAGTCCTTTATCTCCGGTACATGCACAGTAAAGAAAGACCAAAACATGAGAATGAAACAAATGTAAAACCAACCAGTCAGTTTGTCACCCTCTTATCAGTGACATCTTTGATGTATTTATCTGTCTTTACATAACAATTGTGTGTCATGGTTTTACAATTGAGTGCAGCCATCAGACGTCATGAGGCTGCAGATCTGACATGGTGGCTGATGATTAACCAATCCTCATCACCACACGTCCCAGCATGCTTCAGTCATTGACAGCAGCTGGAGACCAGACCTGACCAAGGTTTCCACGACAACCACTGCTCAAGAGGAATTATGTACAGCTAACAGGGAGGCATATGTGAGCACACAG
This sequence comes from Sparus aurata, assembly GCF_900880675.1. Taxonomy (NCBI): domain Eukaryota; kingdom Metazoa; phylum Chordata; class Actinopteri; order Spariformes; family Sparidae; genus Sparus; species Sparus aurata. The sequence continues at coordinate 36,145,823 of NC_044187.1, read as the reverse complement.
GGACACAGGCTAGCACACACAGAGTCCATTAGTCCAATGAAACACCATGTCCATGAACAGTAACCCTACAGTGAGACAAAAGGAGACAACACAACAGATAACAGTTTACTGGTATAGTAGCACATTAAGGTGTGAGCTGTGCACACACTGTGTACCGATCCACAGGGGAGACATAATATCCTGCCAGCAGAATGGATCCTGCTGCCTCTTTCTAAGTGATCTGTATGGAAGAGAAAGAGAATCTGACAGCAGATGCCGAGTGGCAGGCAAGGTCAGCAGAGTGGGTCGCCCGCAGTTGGTATTGTCTGAGACTGCTGCTCGGCGCGTGTGTGCAAACAAAAGCTCCTTTTCAGCGTAGCCTCTGGAGCCCAGCGCAAGGCCATTTGCAATGAGTAACAGTGGAACCCAATACAATCCCTAAACAGGACTTTTTGCAAAAGTGACTTTTGATCATTATGTAATCTGAAGAAGAGAAAATGAGAAACATGGGAATAGGGAGGGGTAGAGGTGAAAGATAACAAATAGGAGGCATTTGCACAGTTACTGCAGCAAGCTCTGGAATAATGATGGTCTCCTCCTTTCATAAATCCAGCCTTATTACAAATCCCTTTCAGTCTATTCTGAGACATGCTCCCAGCAGGTATTCCAGATAACTACACTCTTAGTTATTAGCAGAGGTGAAAGTTAGTTTGAGGGCATAGGATGTCTGATGTAATGTAGTACTTTTCATCAGAGTTGGAGCAAGAAGAAGTGGGGAGGTGATAATTAGATCTGTCACTCTGCTTTAATATCTCACAGAGCCGCTCAGCCCTGGGCTGGATTGTTACAAAGAAATGCCTTATTGTCTCTGCTGCCTAGGAACTGAAACTACCGTTTTCATGTGTGATATGGTAGGGCAAAATGTGCTGGTGAAGAGTGATGGGCTTCGGTGGGATATCACTGAGGATACGAGAGGATTTGAATTATCAATGAAGCTGGTGATTTAATAAGGCCTACATGACTACAGACTAAGGCTCTACAGCCAGCTAGTACCACTTTGAGGCTGCACAGTGCTTTGAGCTAAATGCTAATCTGCATGCTAACATGTGTGATAATATGACATTCTTTATGTTTTGCAGGTTTAATGTTAACCATGTTTACTTCTACAGCCTGCTAGCATTCTATCATTTGCTATTAAGCTGTAAAAAGCAGAAACGGTTCGATTCCGGCTGGAGGTCCTTTGCTGCATGTCACATCCCCCCTCTCTCTCATATTTCCTATCTGTCTACTGCTTAATAAAGGTGTCAATGCCAAAAAAAAAGCAGAAACACAATGTACAACTGTGGCTGATTGGGAATGTCATTAGAAGAACAGTTTTGCTTTTTGTAAAAAAAGAAAAAATCTTCACTTTCACGCCACTAGGGGGACTCATGGAGGCCAGCAATATAAGCAATGTTAACGCCTTTTTATTTTAAACCAAAATGCTGAAAACAATACAAATGAACCTTGTATTAATTGTTGCTTTTATAAAATGCAGTGTTTTTTTTTAAAAATGTGTTATTCTTTTGTATAGGACATTGAAACTTTAAACATGCAATGCAGGTGGCCAACCACATGACCTGAGAAATTAGCTGATCTAAACTAACCTAGCTAAGGTTGGCAGGAATTTCCATGCCATGCCAAAACCTTTGCACCAATCGGGTTGTCAGAAAAGATAGGAGAAGAAAATGGGACCTGGCAACGGATTTAGACCCCCACAAAAAACAGTCCAGCTTCAGCCAGGCTGTGGAGAATCAACCATCTGACAGTGTCATCTCTTGAGCCCTGCCATGGCTAAAAACGTGTTTTTATAAGGAAACTCATTGTTTCCTGTATCTCTCCCCTCTGGAGTGAGGGGTACAGGCAGGAGTACATGTGGTTGCAATTCCTCCCAGAACAGACCACTGCGACTTTTAAATTGCAATTCCGATCATGATGGGGTGTTTATTGTTCATTACATTAGATTAATATGGGACAGCTGCTGCATGGGAAAACATATGAATGTGTCTGAATGGACTTTTGGCACCATCAATCAGTGGCCCTGCTGGTTCTGTGGTTTCCAAACAGTGCCCTCGGTGAATCGGTGCACTGTATCCTCCTTGACACCCCCTGGCTCAAGTCATGTTTGGCAAAAGGATACTTCCAGATGCAGAGACAGATTACCATAGCTTTCGTTTATCCATGACTGTGGCCCTCACTTCATCTTTCCTCTCATTTATAACATTTACAACCTGTGTCGGTCCTCTCTCCAGGTTTTTACGCTGTGTTTAGATCCTCGAGGAGCTGGGTTGAGCTGAAACAAGATCAAATAAAAATGCAGTTGTGATTGTCCCATAGAGATGGCACAACCTCAGAATGAAAATCCCTTCAATCACTGCTTTATATGTTCTCACTAAAGCGCTAGCCTGTTTAATTAGGCACAGGAGAGGCCACCAAAGATATTACCGTGGGCTAAACTGTTTCTTTTCTCATTTGGGACCGCAACAGAGGAAAAAGTAGATTGAGGAACAGTTTTAAGGGCATCTTTTTCTCTCGTTCCCATCAGATTCTCTCCAGCATGACGGAAAAAAAAAAAAACACGAAGATGTTTCATGCTTTGCTCTGAGCCTAAGAGAAGGGCAGAATACTGAGTGAAAGAGGAGTCACAGGATTCAGCTGAGATAGCTTCAGGGTACATGAATCAGGAAGTCATGAGGAGCAGGGTGCTACATATACGCTACCATATTCTATTCTTGATGAAAAACATTCCTACCATTTTCTACATATTTTTTTAAATATGTGCTCTGCAGTATTTATGTAGGGTTGGGGAAAACCCATAGAAAGGGACTGACATGACTTGATTTTAAATCTGTTAAGCACTGCATTTGGGTCAGACAAAAAAACCTTTTAACCTCAACTACCATCTATAGATGAAAGCGTCCACAAGAAGGCTGGTAACTGTAAGGTTTTACTAACCCCTTATACTGTATCTGTTACCACAGTAACACACAGGTTGTGTGGCTTGAGCGCATGGGCTATTCACCCTGATCAAACTACAGAGAGAAGTTTTAGCTTAAGCATGTCTTGACCGAGGAGCAGGCCAGAGAATAAAAATAGTTCTGTTTTCATTAATTTTCACAATGTGCTTCCGTTTGGCATGAAATATCACTTTGTTCTTAGATAAATTATTTTTAGTGTGTGACATCATCATCAGTGTAGCAATGAAGGGAGACATTGAGTGATACAACACGAGGGGCCACATACTGTACATTATCATAAACATCATACAAGATTTGGAGTAGCACAAACAGGATAACATCTTCCCTATACCATCAACTCTACTTTTAAATGATTTTTGAGATACAACCGAGTTATCAGTAGGAGTTTATAGAATATAATCACCTTTCACATTCACTCAAAACAGATAATGTTCTAACAGCCCTGTGTTTGACTATTTTGTGGACAATCATAAAACACATGAGATTATCTTATTTATATTTCCCTACAACTCTCCTGCAGCTCTTTCTTAAAGAAACCACGTTGCAGATCTGAGCCATGGCTGAGTTATGGGTAAATATTTTTCCTCATACCTAGCCAGTGCTATCTTCTTTGGTGGCAGCGCAAACTGTGGAGCATCATGGACAATAACACTCATCCTCACCCCAGGAGCGCCTTCAGAGAAATTCAGATGTGATATTGTACATACATAGCTAAAGGTCACTTTGCAGAGATACTGTATTTATATGCAACACAGCAGAACCATTTCCTTCACTAAATAAGAAAAGCTTTAGATCTATCTTATCTTGACAGCCAACATTGACCATTGGCAGGAAACGAGAAACATAGAGCAGATACCCATGCAGTGACTTTTCCGCTCTATAATGTCACTGAGGTGAAGTTGATGCATGTTCGAGGATGAAGAACAAGCTATATAAATGTTAACAAAACGTATTTGCACAAGGGTGTAGGTTTGATTTTGACATTGGTGAGGACATAGCCAGGCAACCCCCCCAACCACCACCACCACCACACCACAACCACCACATAATGTATTGCATTACAGTACATTATAGTGCAAACCACTGCATTAAACTTTGCATTATACATAGATTATCAACAAAACACAGGCATGTAGACTGCTCACATATAAGCACTATGCTGGTTGGCGTTCACAAAATCAATCCACCAGGCTACAATAAAAATAAAAGGTATCTCAAAAAAGAAAGTTATTTGCTCGAAAACATAACCTATAAGTCAGGATCAATAAATCTTAAAGCTAGGGTCTGTAATGTTGTTCTGAAACACATGTTGTTATACTGGGTGAAATGATCCTGTTATCCTGAGAGTAGTCAATACATTATGTATTCAGAAAAAGGAACGAAAATAATCGGACCTCTGTGGCAGCTGTAGGACTGAGAAAAATCTGACCAATCCGTGCTATCCGGCCCGGATAGCACGGATTGGTCAAATGCCTTCATGTCTTGTCCTCTGTCCCTCCCTCCTCCGTGCGTGCACACGTTACGTTTCACTGATGCCGGACATATTCAGCACACTCCTCTGCAGAAATACGAGTTGCAGGAGAAGATGTTCATTTGGTTACAATGGCAGAGAAAATGCAGCCAGCGTTACTTGTAACAGCTCACCCCGCTAAAAAGGCAAGGAAAAGAAAGCCTGAGGCAGAAAAGGCTGCGACGAAAAAGGCTCTGGATAAAGAAAGAAGTCGGACTGAGTCAACATCGGTGCGGCGTTTGAGCGGTGGAGACAACTGGGGCATGAGAAGGGCTTGAAAAGTGATGCAGAGGTTGCTCTCTTTCTGTTGGACAGGTAATTATTTGTTTTGTTTCAGGGGGATTTGTTATTTTCATGAAATATGTGAGGTTTGCCAACTTGGCTACGTTTGTAGCTCGTATTAGCCCAATGCTAACGTTAGCTTCTTCGTGTGTTGTTTTTAGCCATGAGAATGGCTAATGAGTCGGCCCAATTTCCACTGAATAGGGGTCCGCTGAGTTGCGGCTCCGATCCGGTTTTGCTCCGCCTTCCGGCAATCCCCACCGGTTGCGGTTTGAGTCTGCAACGGCGCAGTATGGTAGACAGCTGGCCTTACGACGTGTGCTAGTGTCAACACGGAGCGTTTTATTTTGAAAAGTAACCGGATGTAGTTTTTATTTTGGCGCTTGACTTCCTGTCTGCTCCGTGCTAAATTCAGCTGAATTGCTGCGTCTTGCTCCGGCATCTCCTTCTCCCTGCTGAGTCCCACTAACAGATGCGCGTTCAAGTTTGTGGGGGAGTGGCTTTGGATGGACGGAGCACTGACGGGGGTGGAATTTAGAGGAGGTGCCACTTTCAAATCTTGCTAGCTCTCTTGCTAGCTCTCCAGGATTGTAGACCCTAGCTTTAACTACTACTGACAATCAAACGTTGTCTGCCTGCTCCTTATATTTACATAACATTTAACGGATCTACCACAGAGTGCCTTAGTCTTTTTTTTCTTTTTTTTTTTCTATTTTTTGGGCATAAATCCCAATATACACTCCTATACACTGCTATCACACCTTCAATCCAAATAGCCCAACATCTACTGCCTTGCTCTCATATAATAGAGCAAAACAAATGGCGACGCCTCTCATTAACACCCATGAACTGCTGGCATATCTGCTTAATGTCAATATTATCCAACTTCTCTCTTGGTGGACATTGCACACAGCAGCATGGTTCAACCTCATCTGTGTCATTGTGGTTCTGAGCAGGGGCGTCGCTAGGAGTGCAAAACATCCGGGGCTTTAGAAAGTTTAAAAAGTACAGCCAGCACAGAGTGTACAACGAACCTTAATGTGCTCATCTTTAGCTGACACGAACTCAAAATGAGGGCTGTATTTCCAGCTAGAAATGTGTGTTGCTGCGTGGTGTTACACGTGAGTTGTCCTCATGCTGAAAAATGTGACTTGTCACATACTTGACATCACTCCCCAAGACGCAAGAAGAAAGCCAAAATATATATCTTTACACAGGAAAATGACAAAATTAAAAGTAATGCGTAGTGACTTGAATACGTAATTTTAATCAGATTACTGGTTTGGAAATATTAACGCGTTAATTTACTTGTTGCTGAAAAAAGTGGTCAGATTAGAGTAACGTGTTACCGGCATCACTACCCGTAGGTAGAGTCTTTTTTTAAAGGGGGTTTGGGGAATCCCCGGGAAATTTTGAAAATTGGACTGTTGAAGATGCAATTTGAATGCAGTTTGAGAAGGAAAGGAAGGCCAATCGTTGGGGTCTTTATCGTCATATTTTAATCTCAAATAAAGCTAATTTACCCTCACTATAGGCCTACTGAGTAATGTTTACGTTAAAGATATTACAGCCTATAATAAGACCTGTGCTGTGTGCATAGGCTATTAGAGCAGGTAGAACATTCCCTATAAATTCTTCGCTATCTGCATGAGGCCTACAGTAGGCTTTGTAGGGTATTTAGAGACAAGAATCGTCATTTACCAGAGACTACACACCCAGACTACACCCACGACCACATTTCCGATTTGATTTACCACAGCGGGCAAAATTAGAAATTAAAATCAGAATAATTAACACATGCAGTGTAGACGCATGTGTCAATATAATATAGAGGTTGAATTCACGGCGGGTTGCTGAATCTGTGCAAGCAAGCTATCCCTGCTCCTCCTCAGAGGTTGGAGGAGATGATGTCTCACTCTTCACCTGTTCTTGCTCTGGCTGCAGCTTTTTTTTCCCCAAAGAACCTCCGTATATCCATAATAACTAACTACTATAAACGCTGCAATGGTACCGAACAGTAGGCTAACAGACGGGCTCTGGTAATATCAGTGATGCATAGAGGGGGAAAGAATAACACTGATGTTGAATTTGCAACAAATTATTCTGACTGAGGAACGTCAGGTCAACTTCTGTGCAATTTGGGCTGGTGGCAATGTTGCATTTGCGGCTGCTGGCCACGTCGGGGGCTATTTTCATCATTAGACAATTATATTTTATTTATTTATTTTTTTTTAAGGCACAGAGATCCGGGGTTATTCCCAAAACATCCTGGGCAATAGCCCCGAATGCCCAGGTCTAACAACATGCCTGGTTCTGAGCCATGTTTTAAGTCTACTTCGCTCCATCTCTGACGATGCTACAGGGATGACTAACAAAAGCCTCAGAAGGATTTCTACTTGATCAAATAGGCCCCTGAACTCGACTCAGATCTCGAAGAAGATCAGTAGTATTCACTAGGCCTACTTTTAATATTACAACTAGCTAACACCTAAAATTAAATTAACTAAAGGGGACGGCTGTGTTGCTTCTTCTGTCACCTGACAAAGGAACAAATCAATCGCCATTAAGAGTGAGGAAACGGCAGGAAACAATGTTTTGCATTCAATAGCGGGAGCCTATGAGGGGGGACTATTTTCCTCAGGTGACTTCCACTTTGTTTGGTGAAATAGTTTATAATGTCTTCCACCTTTTTTTTCTTGCCCGTCATCCTCGGACATGTGTTGCGCGAGAACAGTGTGGACCTCCTCTCGTCAACACTGGCAAAGCCAACAACTTTGACAGCCTACAGGGAGCTGAGCCAATCAAAAAACAGACCTGTCCCAAAGATGTATTTGAGAGGCGGTGCGGAAGTGGGAAAGGATTTAACCATTTGTGTGCCGCATGAGGCGCATTGTTTTTCCTTCAACCTTAATATTGGTTTGGACATTTCAGCCATCGTTTGAGACACGTTCAAACGTACCATACGCAATTCTACACCTCTGTGTTTGCATTCCAAAAACTGAATCAAAGTAACGGGATAGAATAGTCATTATTCAAAGGACTCAGACATTAGTATGTTCAGCAGGTAGCATGTTAGATAGCTAGTGAATATAGTGGAGCATTAGCAGCTTAGGAACCAGACTCTTCTTCATTCATCCTTTTTTTTTTTCTTCACTCCAAATGAATGGTAATGTTAAACTCTGTTTGCTGGATGTGTGAATTCTTAACTAGCAAGGCCCACTTCAGCTCCACCCACGCGCCACCTCTTTGCCCATTTTTGATTAGCCAGGAGTAAGGCGCAGTCAGTTACTGCCAAGATGGCCACGGCTGTAAGACCAAATTGGGCTTCATTTTGGCCATTGAAAAACCTATGGGTGACGTCTCTGTGGCTCTGTCCACTATTTTTCTTTACAGTCGGTGCAATTGATGAATATTACTATTTAGAGATTATATTAAAGAGCATACAATCAATGGATATTCCTGAAAAAATGCTAACCATTTACCCTCAAAGTCCTAGACAGCGGCTAAAATAGCTATTGTAGTAAAAGTGTAATCACTTTTTAACCATCAATCCTAAGTGTGCTTTCAAAACCCATGTAAAGCAGAGTTTTTCAGCTCACACAACAGTTGTAGCCAAACTACTTTTGGTGTTCATGTTCAGTGAATCTTCTAGAAGGTCAGTAATTGAAATAAAAGACTACACCTTTTCCCTGAAAATTACTTAGGATAATATTATAATAAATGGCTCTAACTACCTTAGGAAAGGTCACATGTCAACAAAAATTACTATGCAAGTCTAAAACATCGAGAAAAAAAGAACTTCCTGAGGCTCTGAGTTCGCAGTAAAATACATTTTCTTTTGTAAAGGTTGATAGTCTCAAACATGGAGTTTATTATATTCAAACCCCCCAAATTACAACTTTAAAATCACTGAAGCACACTTTTTCGTTTTGAATTTCATGTAAGTAAGGAACACCCTTGTAGTGTCTTGTATGATATCACTTGTTTTGACCCCCACTCCCCTTCTCTTAGCAGGCAGGACTGGCTAAGTAAGCCAGACCACCCATCAAATTGCAACCATAATGTAAGCGACAGGGATGTGGATTATGATGTCACTGCTGAGTTGGCTCTTAATCACCCTGGGACTGAAAAGAGGATATTTGGAGGGACTTCTCTCTCCCAACAGAGAGCATGGAAAAGTCCCAGACGACACAGCTTGTCTCCAGTGGAAAGCCCGTTAAGGGGGATTTTGGGTAATAGTGAAAGTGCAGGTGATTTATAGCTGGGCCATGGCCTGTTTTTCAAGCAGGCAATACCGTTGGTGGCTCCCACTCCTGACTTCCTCTTTCTCTCTCACTCATGCACAGTCACAATCTCTCTCACACTCACTCTTATCCTAGCACTCCACTGTAAAGCTCTTGTAAATATCCCATGGCCACACTACTGGTGACAGATGGTAAAGGCAGGATGAAAACTCCCCAAATAAATATGTAATCCCTTCCTCACATGGGCCGTAGAACAACGCAGAGATTATCCCATCAGAAACACGACCGAGACTCCATAGAGAAGCAGGCTGGAGGGGAGATCCCTCTTTGTGTGTGCGCATGTGTGTGTATAATGATTTTAAAGTGTTGGCTGTGTGTCTGAATGGCAGCCACATGCTTTGGTTGGATTATAGTCAGAAAATCATACAAGTACGTAATTACCATGTTAACATAATTGGAGTAAAGAGCTTCACTGTGTCAACATGCAAGACTGATTCACACACCAATAACTTTATAAAAAAAAGGCGTAATTTCAGGGATTTTAATTCCTTTGGATTTTCCTACCTGTATGGCAACACCCACCTCAGCCACCAAAATATGTAATAATCTGTCATGATTCTGTATCTTATGTTTTGTTATTACGCCTTATGTTTCCTTTTGTTGTGTGTGTCTTCGTTTGGGTCCACATTTAGTTCAACCCTTTAAAGCTTGATTATAATCATTACGTAAAAAAGTTCACTTTATTACAACCTGGGTCAAATATTCATATTTTTGCCCATCATTCCCATCTGTTATGTTAATATTACACTTACCAAATACCATGTTAGCCCAAATATAAGACATCCTTGATTATTAAAGGGGCAACATGTATAATAAGGCCAGAATTGTAATTTGGGATGTTTTTTAGATAATTATTATTATTTTTTTTTTTTCACTAAACAGATTAGTACACCCACACACCTTCTGAATTCTAGATCCTCGCTTTTACTGAACTAAGACCACCTTGTTAACTCATGGTAAAACATATGATAAATCCCACCACAACAATCTTCATTTCGTCCGCAGTTAATTCTGGTGTGGTCAAAATAACTCAGTAAGATGAGCGAGTACTCTGACTATATACACTGTTCATCTCAGAGGCCGTGTTCAGCCCCAGTCTGGTGTCCAGCCGTGTGGCTCGGCCTGGTTGAGCTGAGCCCTGTTGCCTTTGGTGACTCCTCCCATGATCTGTCAGACTCCGGTCAGCTAGGGCCACTCAGCTAACTGAGCTACCTGCTAACAGCAGCTAGTCACTACAGCAAAAGATAACTATAGCAAACACAGTATACTGAACAGCAGTTGGTGGTTATGCTGCCCTATAGTTTTGGAGATACCTTTGAAATCTGGCCATTTTTGACAAATTGCACTTTTATAGGTCAGCACCTATTTTTTTGAAGAAGACTTTTTAAGATTAAAAACTCTCCCTGAGCTATTTACAAAATGTCCTCACCTAACTACACTGGACTTTTTCTAAACTCTTTGTTTAGACTCTTTTTGCTGGATTTTAGTCTAACAATGAGAACATTTACCCATAATTAACTAAACTTAAAATGTAGCCAGTTAAAAGCCAAGCTTAGCTAAAACCTTACATCAAGTAATAGACTACTGTGTGTTTTTTCTGAAGAAACTATGACTGTATGCAGTGATCCACACCAAAATCCATTGCTCCCTATCATGGAATGAACAAATACCTTAGTAATTATAACTTAATTGCATCTGTACACACTGGAAACTCATCTGCAGATGATATGTAGATGCCATTTTCACAAAAGTATTTTCTGTTTTAAAATGATCACATCATAATCAAATGTTGCTGTTCTGCAGTTTGAAACAACATGTAGAATCATGTTTAAATGAAGTGTTATTCATCCTTTTAAATACAAAAAATAATCACCTTCCTGTCATCATGTTGCCAATGTTATCATGGCAACATGATGACTAGGCATCAGTCAACATCCTGATTGACTCGTAATTTGCCAACATCTACTCCCACATTTCTGACTTCTGTTCCAACTTCTTCTCTGTTTTAACTGTGCAATCAAAACTGTGTGCTTGATATCCTTTTGATCTGGTGCCATGTAGAATAAAAATGTGTTTGAAAGAAGACCAATTTTCTTTCTGTCTTTCTTATGTTTAACAATTTAAGCATTAGGTCACATTAAGACAAGGTATTGGCTTCTCCAGGTCAGTCAGTTTTCCAACCACAAAATACCTGTTCGTTGTATTGATCCTTGTTCAGTAGCAAACTTTGATCAGACATGGATAACGCTATTACCAGTGCCACACACACCTAACTTGCTTGCTAGTTAGCCTTGATCCAAAATTGAGATGTGGGCCCCTATTGACCCCCCATTCCTCCCGCTGTCTGGGCACTGTGTATTCACCCCTTTCTTCTGTGGTATTTTGAGTGATCACAAATTAATTTAAGAATATACACCATGTTAACATGTTTAATGCTTTTATTTAATCCCTGTTTTGGTTTTTAGCACACAATTTAACTGATTTGTTGCACACTCACCACTCTCGTCAGCCATTGAAATGAGCAGCAAGTAGCAAAACAGTTTTAAAAAACCAACTGTACAATACCAGCCAAGCAACAAATGGCAAACAAGTAAAGTTCACATCTAGCTGGTAAAGAAAGTGAAACATTTCGCTGCTAAAGAGCTATAAAATTGTTTTATACTAAGAGTTATTGGAAGAAAGTCAATATTGGACTTGTTTGAAACATGACTCAGAGTCAGTGCTGATGTTTCCTGTCTGCACAACTTCTTTGTTAACACGTTTGCGATATATTCATTTAAAATGGATTACTATCACAGCATTGGGTTTATTCCTGAGCTGTCCTCAAGTTGCCAAAAATTGTTTTTTTACAGGTTTATGACAAAATGTTATGGTTTTAGTTACAGTCGTTTCCTCTCATACAATTAGCTTTTCGCTGTAGTCTCGACAAAGGTGATGAGAGATGACACAAGAGCCAGCCTTTGTTGCCACTAGTTCTTTGATTGGTTTGGTGTGTCTGGGCCCTAAGGAGAACGTCCCTGACCTTAATCAAGAGTGAGTGCCCTTAACTTGACAAAAAGTGTAATCATGCTTGAGCTGCTATGAGCCGATAAAAAATAAATAAAACGCACAAGAGTATACGATCAGTGTTGCAAATTAAACCTTTGGGGTTCAAGATAGCCCCAAAGTAGCTTCCCATATTGGTTGTTTGTCAAACCTTTCTTGGGCAAAACCTTAAACATGTGATGATCAATAAAATGATTTGTATCATAGCTTCACAAGCAAATTGTGTCAAAAAAACCCAGTTCAATTTTATTCAGAAAATGTCTCCAAAGAAGACAAAGAGTCGGACGTTAATGGATTCATTCCCACAGAACATTATCACTGAACCTGAAGCCTTGAATGCTTAGAATGTGCACTTTGAAAATCATGACAATGTGATTGTCGCTGACCTCTGTATCTTTGTAATTCATCACAATCCTTGAAAAACATTCACCCCATTCATGTCATTACATGGGGTGGTTTTACACCATTCTAAAAACTTTTATGAATCCTTGACCTAAATTTAACATATCATATCTTAGTTATTATGAGCTTCCTGGGATTCACAGAACTCAATGTACATGTACAAAAGGCACATGTTCATGATTCAAGCTGTTAACAATTCCACTGAGTACACAAGACAAGCTGCTTGTCCTCACATCACCATAAAGTGCCATTAAACACACAACTGTCACTGTGCATAAAAGCAGGCAATATAATGTTCAGGTTAACAGTTACAAGGGGCCATAGTGCCATAATTCTGTCCGGGTTATCGTAGAGGAAAGGCAGGGAAAGAAGTATAAAAATCACCAAAGTAACAAAAGCACCTATAGAGCCAATTCATAGATCCATTTTTCACTAGGTCACTGTTTTAGGTATACAAATGCATAATATCATCACATTAATCAAATGTTTCTGACAATACATGACATGGATACATTATAATATAACAGATTGTTGTATTTCCCAGAGCAAAACAATGCATTTTTGTCACAGTGGCACTCTTATGCAATTTCAAAAAGCATTAATAACAATTTGTGATAGCTCCGTGCCTTTCCATTGTCTTATATAAGTATGACACATCGTCTAACCTGGTGAGCTCATATAGCACAGGAAACTGTCTGGGTAACAATAAAATGCAGGCAGTCTTTTTTTTTTGACAAATGTTTACAAAGTGTGAATGCTGCATTACAGTGCCCGAGGTGCTCCAATCCTCAGGAGTAGCAATGTGCCTCTATCACCTCTCTGTATTTGTGTTTCTTATTTAGGCAGGTGTTAAAGATGATACAAAAACACCGCAGGCAGGCAGCTGTACTGTTGGGGCTACATTGCATAAGTGAGGTCAGCTGTCACATAAAGAAACACAGAGGGGTCAGTGCTACAGCAAGAAGAGGAGAACATGGTGGAAATGCCTTCTCACTATTTCCTCAGTTATATTATTAGTGTGTTTTGTTCTACACTTGGCAGTGCTTGAATTGTGGTCTACAGTTCTGTAATTACTAAACAAATACAGTGCAATTCTGTTTAAAGACTCCTCTTCAAATAATAAGTGCACTTAGTTCTGATTAGGCCTTGTCCACAGTTCATATGACTAACAACTTCCTATTACAACTAAACTCTGAAGACCATTACTTTCTGCAGACGTCAATGTTTTTAATTTCCTTAAGGAATCTTAGCAACAACAAAAACATAGTTTTACTTATGTAGCTAATGTACTAGAGATGGACTACCATATTTCATGATCATTTGGGTGCAGCAGAGCTAGCTAAAAACACCACACTAACTGATAAAAGTTGTACGGAAGGTCAGTAGGTTAAGGTTTGGTTAGGACTGAGTAAATTAGCTTTGTAACATTACACCACTCTCTAACAGGCACACTGTTATAAACAGAGAAAACAGTTAAATCACAGAAACAAGACAGAACTGTTGAACATATATTTTATTCTTCTTCTCATTCTTCCTTCTCTCTCTTTGCTCTTTGGCATGTTCTGTAATAATATCTTTACCTTTCCTTCTCTATTGCCTTAACTCTCCTTCCTGTCAGGTCTTCCTCCTCGGTCTGCCTGGCCTTAAAAAAAAAAAACATTTGTGGAATCACTTGACACTTGCCTGAATTTTCCCGACACAGTTTTCTCTAGAACTAGTACAGGCAAGTAGTTCGTAGAAGGCGTGGAGTGAATTGAAGCTGCTATAGAGAGCTGCTCCATCTATTGGTAAAAAACAAGCACAACATAATTGAGACAGTGGTAGGTCTCCACTGCTTGGTCTTTCTTGCAACATATAAATCTTTTACAGTTAAAAAAACAGACAGTTAAATACAGGGACATTTCCTGGGGCAGGCCACCTACAGGATTGTCCCCAGATAAGGGGGGCACCTGGTAGCCCCAACATATACTGTTACTAGCTCCTTTAAGGAACCACTACAAATACATAAGGCAACACAGGTAAATAGAGGTGAGACATGTTAGCAGCGGAGTAATTATCCTGGTCTTGTTCTACTCATCCTTCATGCATTGTGTGACAGTTACGACTAGAAACTGCAATTGGAAAGCTTGAGAGCAGCGTTTGTGGGCTACTTGCAGTTGGGTGATAACACTGTGCAGGTTCATCACTACGAGTGACCACTTTCACATTCCATGTAGTAATTTCCTTTGTTAATGTAAACATACTGATTTGTGCAGCTTTAAGCCAAATGCAATGCTAACATCACAAGCAACAAGTTGCATTTTGTTATATAAAAAGCTAGGGACCAACTGTGATGCCAGTCAACAAATTCATATTCTGACCCATGACTACTCACTGAGTCTTCATGTTTATTTGAACCACACATTTTTTCATGACTGCATCAGCTTCACAAAATGTGTCCACAGACAGACAGACATATAAACACCTGACAAATTACTCAAAACTGCTTTTGTGACAGTTCCTGCTACAATAGCTGTGTCCAGACACACAAATGTGGGCCAGCGGTGTAAAGTTGGGGTTACATGCCCCCAATTTCAACTCCTTTGCCTGAACCACACTGATCTTTGAACTCAGCCTTATTTTGACTTAACATCTGTTAAGTTTTGTGACTGAATCATAGACGGTTGTAATGCTATAGTGCTCACAAAAATATGTCAGCAGACAGACGGACATACAGAAAGACATATAAACTCCTGGCAAAGTGCTCAAAACTGCTACAATAGGTGTCTCGAGACTCACAAGGTGAAACAATACCAGCCATTGCTGACGCAGATGGTTAAAAATAAAATAGAGTTCACATCAGCCCTGTCACTATAGTAACTGAGGTATATGTGGAAACGGGGAGTCGTGATAAGCAGAACAGGTTGAAAACAGCAACTGAGTGAGGCTTTGTCATCCACATTTTACAGACAGGAAGTTGTGTCAGTTCACTGGTACATCTGAAATCACTCATCTAAAGTTTTGTTCGGGTGGTTGTTCCAAGATGGCGGGTCTAAGGACAGACAGGGTTGTATGCTCTAAGGATGCAAAGCTCTTTAAAGCAATTTGATGATGTGATTTGTGATTTTGCGCTATATAAACAAAATTGACTTTATCTTTGGTTCAGTAATGAAGAAATGACCTCCATTACACACTAATATATGCTGTGCAGTATGTGAACTTGTCAAGTGTGTATGAGTTAACAGCATGCCCTTGTGGTGCCCTCGTAGTAGTATCGTGTAGGGGAATGAACAGAGCTGGAGTCAGTTGGCTCTAATGAAAAAGTGATGATGTACAGCTCAGTCAGCCTGTTTAACTCCTCACTCCGGTATCTGTCTAAATGGGCTGTGTCAAAACTCAATGAAGCAAACCATGGCAGCCTATAAAACACTTTCCACAAACTCATTGTCTGCCCTGTCATAGGAGCTGTGAGATAATCAGGATGAAAAGCAACTGAACACATTTGACCTCCAAGTGTTGCAACTGCCACTCACAAGCATTCAAAGTGGATGGTTTACTCTCCCTCTCTCTCACTGTTAAAGCGTCACTGAGGAATTACAAACTCATTTTCCTCTTTGAATACATGTTTAAAAATTAGCTATACGCTATTCATAGAACCTATGCTACGAGAAATGTTGGCTTTGCTTTCACAGTTTGCAGGTGTTAAAGATTTAATTGACTTTATTCAGGCAGGACTTTGTCATGTAAGGTGGGGTTCATCCCTCAAAAAGATAGAGAAATGCCCTGGAACTGATCTGCTGTTTACCCAGGGGGAATCACTTTACATCTTGTTCAGTATTGCATTTGCATTTCTCATGTCTACCTCTGCCTTTGTCTGGCATTGTATTGTCTTCCCAGGGAGACTCACACATTATCAGACTACATGTCAGTAGTGTGTGTCAGGTTTTCTTGTCTTCTTGCATGCACCTATTGTGAAGACAGAGCAGCTTGTACTTCCTAACATCATGTTTGTGCCAGAAGCTGCCACTCCACACCGTGTTCATATGGGTTTGGTAATGCAGCATCCCTGGAGATGGCTCTGGTCTAAATACTGTCCCAATATCTCCCTGTCACAGCTGACCAGCTGTGCTCAGTGGCATTTACAGGATCATAGATTTATATTAGCATACTGGCCCATACATGAATATGTTACTGAAGAGGGAACAAAATGGCAATTCAAAAGCTATAGCAACAAAATCATTGTTTTCACATTGGCTAAACTTGATAACATTCGCAACACTATTGTTGGCCAACAATGAACCCTGTTTTCTATCCTTTATACTATTTCTATCACTTTTCCTTAGCAACCAAGTCAGTATTCACTATGAATGTGTTTGAGGAGACACTGATCCATTGTTTCTCACTCCTCTTTATGACATTATTGGATATTATATTTTAGCAAGAATGTGATGGAATGCCCTGATTTTTCATGTATGTATGTAGGTTATTCAATAAGAAATTCATTTGCACCAGATATTAAAATCAGGAAATTTAGATGGGCCAGACATTTTCAGCAGCCTATTAACAAAAAACTCTTTTAGAGCTGTTGGCAATGACAAATTTAAGTGTGTGCGATTGAATGTAATAAAAAATATCAATGCTAGTAAATAGTGACTGAAATATACATCACAGCATTTGTGTGTGAGAAATGCATGGAAAAGTCCTCTCATTTCAGAAGTTGAAACAAAACTAGGTTTTGCAATTTTTCACTACTTTGGCAGCTAAACAATTAATTCTTCTCTAAAAAACACAATTTAATTGATATTACCTACCTCTAATGTGAGCTCTACTCTATCCAAGAATTAATTCATTTATCTTTTTCCATTACAACAGCAGACAAGAAGACATTAAAGACAAATGAAAGAGCTGCCTATAGTACAAGTATTACACAGTATTTCAATAGCCTTTTGTGGTAATGTAAGAAATGAGATGAAGATTGCTCTGACAAAGTATGGAAAGTCATCACTGTAAAGCTGAGTCAGCAGAACTCAGAGAAGGCCATTAATCCTGCTGAAAACAAATGAAAGTCTGTACTAAAGAAGTGAGTGTGTCTTTGGGATGTGTGTGTGTGTGTAGGTGTGTGTGTGTGTGTGTGTTGTGTAGGTGTGTGTGTGTGTGTGTGTGTGTGTGTGTGTACATTGGTAGGGAATATAAACTGCATAGTGACTGAGTGCATTCATCGTGTCCTAAGTTGAGCTTCGATCTGCAGATATCTCTGTTCAATATCCAACCAATCACTGTGTGCTGTCTGAACGCCAGCCTAATAAACTGGGATGCAGAGCAGCGCAAGCACATCCCTGTCCTTTCATTACTGAACGGCTGTCAGTGACGTTGTCTGGCCCTCATCCCAATCAGCCATCATCTCGCGCTGATAACGCACACTGGAAACCATCACCATGGGAACTGTTGCACATGTTATGTGTGGTTGTCAAGGAAACCTGGCTGAATAATGGTCCCTCTTCTCTCATGCATCGCCTTGCATCTCTTCGTCTGACTCACTTGTTCTACGCTGTATTACTGAGATGTGAAAATAGCTGTGTGCTCTGAACAGCCTGTAGATAGAGACAGAGGATGTGAAAGAGCAAATTCGTGTTCTATATCATACATGTATGTATTAGCCGTGATAATACCGATGAAAGCTACTTTTCAAAGTGTGTGTGTTTGTGCTATACATGATTGATATACACATGTAACTCTGTCCAGAGGCTCCTGGAGAGTGATTTACAGTGGTGATGTGAGAATAATAAGTTTGGCTGTACAAAGAAATTTCATTTTTTAACTTTTGATTCAACAAATTCATGAGTAAAACTTGGTAATAATTATATTATCTAGTCAATAAAGGAGGTTGGCATCTCACAGCTTGGCAACGCTCACTTGTCAACAAGCTTCCTCTATATTTGCCTAATAAAAGCTTTTTTATATACAGTATATATATTAGCAACAGACAAGAAGATTCTAGATGAGTGCTGGAAACCTCATATATCTATTGGGTAATTGTTCAACAGATAATACTGGAACTTTCTTACACAGCAAACAATGGACCATACTATTAGGGACATCTTCACAGCTCACTCTCAACCTTGGAAACAGTATCTGCTAAACCAACCTCACCTCTGTGTCCTATTCTGGTACTAATATGTCACTTGAATAGTTTAATCAGGAAAAAGTCTCCAGCACACTATCCACTTCAGTTGAAATAAAGTTTATTGACAACAATGTTTTGGTACTAAGACCTTCATCAGGTTGTTTTAAAAGAGGCTGTTTTAAGTAGGGTTGTGGACTCGCATGGCCCAATCAGGCCACAAAGCAGACAGACATACCTCAAAATGCCATCAAACACACCTGGACCAACAAATCTACGCCACTGACTGAAAATAAAAAAGTTTTTTCATTCAGTGACGTAGATTTGTTTGTTCTGGTTTCTATTTAGGTGAGCTTAGGTGAGTTCAAGGACTGTTCTACTGCATTGTGCATGCTCACTCACTGACAGGACTTACTGGGACACTAAATAGATTGGAGCCATTGTTAACATTGTTGGTCACACCTATGCTATTCCTGCTTTAACAAGTCAACATGTCTGCTGTAAAAGGGATCTATAGCCAATGGTTGCCCCAGTCATATCAAGGGGAATCAATACTTATCTAACCATGCTCAGCTACACTTAACTCTCACTGGCTGGGTAATCCAACACCTTGACTCTGCACTGTGTGAGGAATTATGAGCGGGAGGCTTGTATGGCAACCTACTTGTTAGTCTTTTCATTGACATTTTATCATTACACATTATTTGTAGCTCGTGCACCAGAACTGACCTCAGGCATGTATGTCTTTAACTGCCAAGGTTTCAAACCTGCCGGTGGCACTTGTTTACCACCTGAAGCAGAGGGCTCCTTTTAGCAAGTCCACTAAAATATCCTCAACAATACAAGAGGAGCAACAATATGGTAATAACAGCAGGTGGAATCACATAGCGTACTATATAAACTCTGTACGCAAAGTTCGATAAACAAATATCTATATCTAAGTCACTCTTTAGGCTGACACACACTGTTATCTAGCCACCAACTTCCCTAACAGTTAACCGCCTTTTGACAAGCTGTCACTGACTGCAGATCAGATCACACCTAGTCTACATGCCCCAGCCAGCATCTTCCACCAAGCAAGCGGCAGGCCCGCCTCCTGCAGCCGGAGACTGGAGCTGTTCTTCAGCACCTGCACACAGCGCATACAGGGGCAGCAGGAGCCCAACACGTCTTCATGTTCAGCCTCTGCACTGAGTGTGTTCACTACTATTCTACACACATTCTTAAATCATAGGAGCTTCATGACGTTTGTGGTGTGTTTGTGATTACTGACCTTTGTGAGAGTTTCGCAGTCTGTGAAATCCCTGCTGTTGCCCTCTCTGCAGCATCGATAGACCGGATACATTATTGCCCATGGCAAGGTGCTGACCGGTATTCACCACGGCTTTGACGGAAGTCTGTTTATCCGACTGATGACTGCTGTCTGTCCCCCACTGATACACCTTCCTCCCCCTCCTCCTCCTCCTCCTCCGAAGAGTGATACGCACTCTCCTCTTCAGTCGCAGACACGAGTGAGTGTGTGTAGTTGTTTTAATGAAGTCCTCCACTCATCACCAGACGACCACAGCGGAAGAGGCAGCCGGCAGCACACAGGTGTGTGCACTTACACTAACGCTGCTGAGTCCTGGATGGAGCTTTTGGCTTTTCATCAGCGGAATTTGACGAGCGAATAATCCTCTTCAGAGAGCTCATACTGTTCCCACACAACAGCTGACATCACTGTAATACTTGATTAAAAACACACTAACAAGTTCAACGGCATTTTTTTTGGCAATTTTGAAATACATTTGTAGTTTGTTCTTGTATGTACTTTGAACGTCACACTTTATAAAAGTGATACTTGGGCAATAAAAAAGCCTGTTAGAATAATAATGCCTATGCCTATAGGCCTAGCTATCATCTCACACGTACAGAGGTAACTCCAGCTCAGTCAGGACCACCTGCACACCTGCAGTCTTTTGACAATATCAAAAGTGTAAAACACACACGCCTGATGCATTTCATCATGCTTCATGAATTGTGTAAAGCTGCCATCTAGTGTAAATCGACAACAAACAACACAACAAAATTAGCAAATGACAGGCTGTCCTTGCTTTCCATCTCCGCTGTCTATCAAACATCAGCCAACACAACTAATGAGAGCTCTTCACTCTAATGGAAAAATCCAAGGAAGTGTAATTCCAGCAGGAATAAGTGTTTCTGATTAATGTCAGCACCTTGATGGAACTCTTAATAAAAATACTGAGGAGTGATTAAGCAGCCCTGTGGTGGCACCTTCAAATAAACCATTTGTCCTTTAGCAATACTGAAAGACATGTGTCCTTTTTACTTTTAAATGTCAAAATACATTCAGAAATATGTTTTCAACATTTATGTCTAATTTATATTGAACAAGTAAAATTTTCAGCGTTGGATTAAGCTGTTTAAGATTCATGGTTCATGGTTGAAATTCAGTGGTGAAATGTAATAGATACATTTACTCAAGTACTGAACTGGACTAGCTGTAGAGAGCTAGTCAACTTGAGCTTCCTATCAAACAGCTAGAAAGTTAAAAGCTTCCTGACATATCGATGCATCAGCGTTAATAATAAAATAATATAATATGTAACTAGAATGACGCTCAGTGCCACCTAAATCTGACAGATGTTTGTCATCAACATCCATGGATTATGAAGGAATGAGGTATGAATGAATATGTTGAAAACGTCTTATTTTGCAATGTTAAAGAAAGATGGAGAAAAAATCCTGGATCTGGCCCATAATCCGGCTCTGCACCAATGTTAATGGTATCTATTCTTGGTTGAGACCATCCTCCATCTAAGTTTCATGGAAATCTATTCAGTTGGGTTTGTGTAATCCTGCTGAAAAAACAACTAACCAATCAACCAATTACCCAACCAACCAACAAACCAACCAAATAACAAATAGACATGGGTGAAAACTTGACCTCCTTGGCTGATACAACAACGGACATTTTGCTGTATCATTGTACTTAAGTACCATTTTTGGTACTTCCCTTTCTATAGTAAGAAGCCATCTTTAGGTAGAGCTTTACCTTATGACTTTTGACATCCTCTCTAAACTTCCCAATGATTTTATTGAAATACTTCTTTTAGACCCAAAGAGATGTAGTTATCCATTATTTCACAGAATGTACAAAAAATTAATACAAATTGTTACCATTTTTCTTGTTCTGAATTATCTCATGACCTGTCGGATATATCCCATGACAATTGAGGGTTTGGAAGAACAGGAATAAACTTACCGCACCGACTATCGAATAGTCGGCAACTATTCTGATGATCGATTAATCAATTTGAATATTTTTTGCAGGGAAAAAAGGTCATAAATCTGGTGGTGAAGGTTTTTTACATAGTTATTTTAATAGTTTTTGCCCGTCCAATTTATCTTAAAGGTCCAATTTATAAGACATTGTTGAGTCCTTAACTGCAGATGAAGTGGCAGATCCACACAACTGAAAACTAAGATAAATATAAAAACAATACTTAATTTCTGTCTTTTAAGCTGTTAGAAGCAGGTAAAGAGAAATGAGGGAAGACATTTTATGAAAACCTTCCATGTGTGCAGATAATATAGTTATTTCTGGTGCATATGATTCCCCCTTTTCCATGAGGACGGGAGCAGTCTCTAGAAGTGTGTGCTTTAACTTATGCACAATTAAATTTTGGCTCCGCTTTTAAATTCCCAGGAGGCAGAAACCAGGAGAAGACACAAATTCTAGTTAATTAACCTCTATATTCCTCTGTTCTGTGTTTGATGAGTCAAGAAAGTCTTGGATATGATTGGTATAAGCTAAGTTAATGTGGTGTCGGGTAGTTGAGGTGTTTTATGTCTCTTTTATTCATAGGGGACAGATATTTGGAAGACATTTTTTAAACATTTTAGTTGGAGGACCATGTCCCTAACACCAAGTTGATTGTTATTTTTGCATCTCTTTACCATTTTGAGATATAGAATTGTAATTCAGAATGGTGGAGGGAGGAAGAGTATGACTGAAATGACAAATCCAGGCCATGCATATTAGAGAAGTGACCTGTGAAAGCAGCGTATTATAACCCATTTTATACATACTCTTGTTCTCTGTCAAGGATTTTGACACAGGATTACTCAAAAAGTACATGGCAAAAGTACTTAGTAGTAGTACAGAACATAGTAGTTATACAAGTAGTCTAGGAAGTCCTTAGTTCAGGAGTATATGAATCTTGCACTACTTATGGAAACAATGTTTTTTTTGTTGTTGTTATTTTTTAATCTCACATCGTCCTTTTCTTTGAAATCTGGGAGGATACCTATGTGATACCTTCAGTTAATTACTGGGAATAATTACTATATTTGATAATAATAATTAGTAGTATCTTATTTTTCATTCTAAAAACTCCAGACTGCAGCTTTAATATTACTAGTGCAGTGCCCGTAACAAAAGTGTATTCCTATAAAAAAGTGGGAGGTTAAGCAGCTTTTTCATGGATGGCCAAATGAGGCTGTGTTTGAAGGTGGGACGTCAGGGATATTTAGGTTTGTTGTGAAATCTGATATTCCAGGGTATAATTGGCTGTTTTTGACTATTTTTGATTTTGCCATTATATTTCACCTTAAAAACTACTTACTTGGTGTCATTATTTTTAGCACAACCTCACATGTGTGACTGTACAGTTATTTTTTTTATTTTGACAAACTGTAACACAATGGACCTAAAATCACAAAAAACCCATAAAATCCGAGTAGACAAACCATTTTTTTTTTTTTTACTTATAATGCACTACTTTGTTGTTTGCTAAATTTGTGCATACATTTAAAAATTTACAAAGTTATATGCAACTATTTACATTTAAATGCAGGCAATGCTCAGATCTGCCTGAGCTCCTTCCAGCTGAATGAAGAGCTGCACTGCCTGCTCCACATTCAGCTTCTTCTCATTGTTCTGACTCATTAAACGAAAAACCGACTCCACTACTCACTAAACACACTACACCAAACACTACATAACACACTAACTACACACTCCAAACACGCTAAATGTAACAAATCTCTCAACTCTCAATATCGCTGTCCGACCGTCGTTGCCTGTCAATCATCCACCTCGGTCCCTCCCACAACTTCCTGTTCCTCAACAACCAAACTTGCTGTTTGGACACTTTCGTGACAAAAGCCCGTTATTACCGTTTCTTCCTGCACCAGACACAAAGCAAACGTGACGGCAATGTTTGCGAAAAAGCGTGGCGGACATTATTTACCCTAGGTCCGGTTTTGGACGTGCCGATGCGGCCGGTCCGTCGCCTCGGGAGGTGGGCCGTGTAGCTAGCGGTAAGAGGCTAGCAGCTAGCCGAACATCCACAGATTCCGATTCCGCTTTGTTGTCCGCGCGTCTCCGGATCTCCTCAGACCCGAACAGACTCGGTCCGGACTCGTTTAATCTCATTAATCCACAACAGTCAGTTTAGATGCACAGAACAGAACGGACCAAACCGCCGGCAAAATCCCGGTCCAGCTCGCGCCGCTGCAGGTATAAATCCGCTTGTTTCTTCAGGTACGTCGTGGGCTTGAGCTCTGCAGTGATTGGCTCTGGTGCGCATGTGACTGTGGTGGCTCTGGTGGACAATGCTCGGCGGAATTTGTAAAGCATTTATGAAATAATTTATTCACGGTATCATTGCAGTCCAAACAAATGCTTAGATGCACACCACTGAACCACGCAGCAGCCATGTTGAAAGTCTCGGGTCAGTGTGATCCTTATCCGCAGAGATATTTGACTAACAGACACATACACACACACACACACAGACAGACACACACACACACACACAGACAGACAGAGATTCCGTGCATTTATAGATAGATTATTATGGATATTATGATATCATTTTCACTTGAATAGTTTAACTTAATAGCAATGCAAATTGTATTGTATAGAATAAAGGCCCAGTTCATCTTAATAAGGCCCACTAGATTATGTCTTTTGGCACATAATATCCATGACGGATGACAGATGCATTTTCAGTCACAGAAAAAAGATCTTAAAATCTCATTCAAAGTTTTTTTTTTTTTTTTACTGTTTATGAATGGTATCCACAGCAGTCACCCCGTCAAAATAGTATTTATTGTTTAAGAGTAAAAAACATTGAAAAAACAAAATTACTTTTGTGGTTTAATAATTCATGCATGAAATAGTCTTCTGTTCTCATTTGGAGATGTTTCCCACAGAGATTGCTTAAATAAAGCTAACTAAGTTCTTTATTTATATCACAGTCCCATTACTATGGACACACAAAAAGGATCCAAGGCAATGTAGCTACTCATTCCCTTTTACTTGTTAAAAACCTACAAGTACCCACGATGCAGTTTGACAGCCAACAGTCTGGTCAGAGATTCAGGTGCGTCATTCTAGCAGTGAATAATGTAGCCTCAAGCAGAGATATGAAACGGGCTACAGAGGTCTGGAGGGCCCACTCCTCTCTAACATCACATTTTCAGATCTGTTCCAGTTTCAAACTGGTGGTCTTCAGCCAGAGGTGATGCTGACTCAGGTGACACCATTTGAGGACATTTATTAGACTTCACACAGCGCCTTCTGGGAACACTGAAGGCTTTATATATGCAGTAGTAGCATACTGTCTTGCAGATAGTGTTTGACGTATAAATCAGTGAAGTTCCACTTCAATCTATCACATCCTCCAAAGTAAGACACGGAGCAAGTTGACAATAATTGGTAGACGGTACATTTTCATAGATTGCTCTGCCAGTTAGTGTCAGAATGTGAAGATGTTTCAAGGCTCTGGGCTGTTAGCTCTGAATCATCATTTGCATAAGCCTGACCTCAGAACTGCAAGTTACATACAGTAAATCAGACATGAACTGAACCAGACTTTCTGCTCATACCTCTACATCGACACCACCTTTTACCTTGAGTTTATAGTCTTTTTACACAATTAAAGGGCAAAGAATGACAGATACCAATCTATTTCTAATTTGTCGTCTTCCGCCACATCTCATCAATTCACCGATCAAGTGGCGTTCCAATGTTTAGGGCAGTGGTTTTCAAAGTGGGGGGCGCTAGGGGGCCTCAGAAAATTGGAGGGAAGATAAGAAAAAAATGCAAAAAAATTAATCATTTGTCCTGAACCATACAACTCGTAAACCTCAGGTTCAGCTGCAAGTTCGGCATGACAACCTCATAATCTGTGTAAATCTGGCGGTTGTTATCAAGCTGCTCTGGTCCTCAAGCTAGCATGTAGCTAGCTTGCACAAAATGGACAGGTTTTTTGACAACAAATAGACTGAAGGAGCAGACCAACAGCCCTGCCGTGGAGGACTCTGCGGCAAAAACACCTAAGAACTCATGGTCAACTAAAATCCGAAAATATGAGGCAGCATACATTAAGTATGGATTTACAGTCATACAGAAAAATGGCCATGATTGCCCGAAATGCGTCTTGATGTTCGTTAATAATTTTCTCATGCTAAACAAATGTAATAATTATTGAATAGTGAATAAAAGTAAGAAAATACATTCTAAAAGTTGATTTTGTTATCAGTAAGTTATATCAGTAAGTTATATTTTGTAGCATTGTCTGTGGGTTTGGGGGTCCCCGGCCAGAAGCTAATTCTGTTTGGGGGGCCTTGGCATGGAAAAGTTTGGGAACCCCTGGTTTAGGGGACAGTATATGTACCCATGATAGTGGTTGTTGCCAGTGTCCTTGTTGCTGGGCTGGTGACACTGCATTTATTTTATTTTATTTTTTTAGACTGTTGGATTGTAAGCTGTCCTCTTTTGAATGTTACAGAGTTTGACAAAGATGGAGTCTACCAAAAGACTACAGTCTGGCCACTGGGCAGGGGATCGTGTCATGTTCTCCACACCTGCCATAAATTCAGGTTTCTTTTTTGAACATCTGAAGCATCCTTTTGTCAGATGAGCCTGGTGTCCTGCAGCATATACTGTTTACCACTGGTTGTATGGCAGAAGGTTCTGCCACAGGGCAATGATGGTACTGACCTGCTGGTTGTTAAGTATTTGGCTTGTTTGTTTTTTGGTTGTGAGCAGTGGCTGCAGCAGCAGAGACAGTGGCTGTGACGGTGGTAGGGAGAGGAAGGATGGAGGCTGAGCTGGTGGTGACAGCCGATGGGCCAGAGGGCATGGTGGTGTGCATATACACAGTCTGTTAAGTGAAATAAATTAAATCAGCAAAATTACACTATTACAATCGAAACAATGACACCACAGACATGTAATGATACAATATATCACAAAAGACTTGCCAGTTGTTGTTGTGGTGCTGCTGGGGTGATGTCTAGTGATCCAGAGTGAACAGAAGCTGCAGCAGCAGAGACAGTGGTTCGGAGGGTGGTGGGGAGAGGATGGACGGAGGCTGAGCTGGTGGCAACAGCTGAAGGGCCAGAGGACACCCTGTTCAGAAAATCTAAAGTCCAGGAAGAAAAAGAATACAACAGAAGAAAAAATAATTTACACTAAAACATCACATGTTGGTGGAAATGTAACTGGTTTTGCAACCAAAGAGACACCAGTGACTGTTCCTTTTGAAGACACCTAAAAAATATGCTGTTTCCAGCAATGGTTTGATGCTATTCTATTCAGCAGCAGCAGAGAGCAAGCTTACCTTTTCACTCATAGTTCTCTTGCAGACTGAATCAAGTTGTCCTCGAGGCTGTCCCTATATTTCACTGCATTCATTTTACCCACTACCTTTACAAACCTTCCAGGGCCATCTAGTTAACCCTACAGCCTAACAATCAAAAAGTGTCATTGTTTGACGATTTGGTTATATACTCTTAATTAATTTACATTACTTTGTAGAAATCTGTTTTCAAGTTTACATCAAGAGTTTTTCTTTTAATTTTTTGGGTCAAAAAAAGCTGAATTATATTGACCATGATTCCATTTCTAAAAGCAATAAAAGGGGAAAAGCATCCAAGGGGACAAATACTTTTTTATACTTTCCCAATCTCTCCGCCAGTTGCTTCATCCCGGCTGTTCCTGAGGCTGCAGCGAGGTGTAGCAGAGCCAAGTTTATCCACTGTGCCAATCGGAAGTGTTGCTGGCCTGGAGAGTGATAAATGCTCAGCTGGTGCCTCTGTCGTTTGACTGCACTCAATCTGAGTCAGCGTGCCATAGTTGATTTTGTTGTTGACATTTATGGTCTGCCATAGCTTGAAGTGCTTAGTGACATTTTGCAAATGGCCACTGCTGAGCTAAAGAACTGAAAACTGTTGAACAAAACGCAATTAATTTATTTCCCTTTTTGTTTTTGCACTCAAAGACTAAACAAGTTGCACAAACCGCCATTTGGACATCTCATCGTGCTGTTTCTCCCAGCAGCCCTCCCACGCATCTGACAGATCTTGAATTACCCAAAAATGAGCAATTACTGCCCGAGTGAGAAGCTGCTCCCATCACCCAATGAGCAGCTCTCACTGGAATGTCAGCACATGACCTGAAGGTAAACTTTTAACCACCAACACACTTTTTCAGCTGAGCAGCAGAGAAGCACCCCGGCTCTGAAGTTCTCCCTGTGAATGTCTCTGTGTGCGTCGTGTATGTCCACAGCATGTTTCTGTGCCGGCACATTCATGTTTATGAGCGCAAGAGCCTGAGAGAGAAAGAGGAGCAGGAGCAGAGAATCTGACAGCAGCCTCACACTGTGCAGATGAAAGACACACACAGTGCTCTCAACTCAAATTGTTCCTCGCCGTGGATGGTGACGATTCTCGCAGAGAGAACTGAGCAGTCCTGGGAGTCCAGTATTGCTTTTTCAGGTGCTGTCTCTCCTTTAGCCCTCAGCTAGGAAGGAACTGAATGATATTTGACCTTTTTGGAAAGGTGGAGAGGCATCTAATGTTATTCCTCTTCGGGAGAATCTTGAGCCTGAGGCGATGGGATGGTGGAAAGAAAAGCTTTTAGATTGGCATTCAGAGCCTTGACTGCATCCAACGGCTGCACTGTATGCCTGTATCATGGGAATAACTGCTCTTTAGGGTATGATTCATGCGTAGCTAGAACTTCACTGTCGTCAGCCACACACCCAAACACCCAATCACCCCCACCTCTATTGATTTTATATTTATACCAAGCTAAATTTGACCAATGTTGGTCAAACACCTTTACTTTATATCACTCATTTCAAAATTACAACTAGAGGAGGGGGTCTGGATTCCTCAGATTATCTCTTCAGAAACACAAGTCATGTCATCTTGAATTTAAAAAGAAATAATGAAGGATGTGCTCAGAGGTAAGTGTGGACTGACCTGATTTTTTTCACACTTCGAAACCTTGGAAACCTCTTTGAAGGATTCAACGGGTAATTTGTCAGAGGAGAACTCTTTCACGTGGAGCCACAAGGGGGCACTACTTGGACACACTTCATCATGTAATCGACCCAGACAAAATAACCACATCTACTCAAACACTTGTATTCCACTGCCAGGAGATGGAAGATCATTTCCAATCTTGAGCAGGACAAATTTGCCACTTCAACTTTATATTTCACTTAGATGTTAACCATTGGAAAGCTTTATTACCAAGCGTCCTTAACGTCTCCTGTGAGACGGAGGAGCATGCCAACACAGCCTGCTTTTGATGTGCTGGCACATGATGTGCATTCTGATTTCACATGAGAAGCTCTCTTCATGCTGCTGCAGGATTGTTGTCATTTCCTGTGCAGCAGAGGTTGTAATTTATGAAAGGGAGAAAGATAAGAGAGATAGAGACCAAATACAGAGAAGATAAAGGAAGGATTGTAAAAAACCCTGAAAGACAAAAAAAAAGAAAAAAAATCCCAAACTGCTATGAAACCTGAGTTCCTTGAGTAAATCCTCAATATAAAATGGAGAAATCGCCCATGAAATGCAACCGGAGACAAAGGAAATAAGGTGATAACCCTAATGCTTGTGACACCATCAACTCAATTATCCACTAATCTCTCTCTATCTCCTCTTTACAGGCTCGCCTGCACCTCCCATACAGGTGTTAGTTTAAAGAAGCAGAGGTAAATCAGATGTGCCTAGAGACTGCAAGACTGAGACAAGTGACATCAAGAGGAAAAAAACTTTTACTACTAGATACACAGGAAGACACTAAAACCTACATCTGCTGACTGGAGAGAGAGACAGGACACACACACACACACACACACACACACACACACACACACACACACACACACACACAAGCAAACGCCTCCTGGTTTCTTTCTACAACATCCAAGCCACTTTCTGTATCGACTAAGAGACCTCAGCAGTTGAGGATGAATCCAGTTTAGTTCATTTACTGGAGCTGTTTTTGTCATCTTTGTCAACTGATCAGCAGTAACATTTTTGTCATCATATCTTTTGTTTTACTGGCTAAATGGTGACTAGCTGCCCCGCTTTCTCTCTCTCTCACACACTCACACACACAACGCACACAGATGCACATGTAATGATATTTCATTTTTGAAACTAATACCAATTTTGATGATCATGATGTATTGTTGTTTTTAGGGGTTATACTTAATTTACTATGAGCTGATGCATGCTATACGCTCTCTTGTTCATGTCACGATCTGTCCAGTTTTGGCATCTGTTATATTTTGTCTGGCAATATATTAATACGTACCTGTAATCTATTATAAATGATAACAATGATATGGTATAAATTATGCTGATGTATGATGAAATATGCATCCCATACTTGCCAACCCCTTTGATTCTGCCCGTCACACTGCTGTTCTCCTGGAGATTTCATTCCCTCAAGTTTTATTTATTAAATATCAAAATCTTTCCATCCATTATTAGAAATATCATCACTGCTGCTTGAGATTGTGTTTTTAGACTGTTCCTTATATTATAGCCACTAATGTCAGTTATGCCTAAACCGATAACGACCAAGAAGAATTTTCCGCTATATTTTATTACAATCAATAGTATTTGTGATTGTTTTTTTGTTTTTTTTTAATGAATCACTCCACATATTGTTCATGATGGGGGAGAGCACACAGCAGCGTGTAGCCGTCTTGAGAAAAAAGCCCTGCACCAAGAGTCTTTTTTCAGTACGCTGTGGCTTCGGAGGCAGCACACAGCTCACCCTGGTAACCAAGAAAATTGAGGAGAAGCTTGTTCTAGCTGTGTTTATTGGTCATTATCAATTTTATCTGACCAAAAGTCTCCTAAGAAGAAAAGCCTATTTGTTGGAGCAGATCAGCTGGACATTAAATCAGGCATGAAAATCACTCACCTTTCGGTTTTGGAACCAAAATAGGTGACCTACTTGAATCGTGTAGATCCGATGAGAAAATTTTTTTGGGGGGGGGGGGGGGGGTATGGATGGGACATGGACGGGACATGGAGGTATACCAGAGAATGAACTGCGACCATGTGGGCGCCTGAAGGGAGCCTTGAATTCGATAAAAACTACTTTTCTAAAAATCTCTACAACTCATTTGAGGGGAGGGGACTGACTGGAGGCTGAAGGTAAAGTACGTTGCATTCTCTGTCAGAAAGACAACGAATTTGTCTTCAAAATAAGAGCTTTACATTGCACCCCATTGGAGTTTAGCGCTGGGTTCTTAGCGGGGGGCTTTTAATTTGAAAGTAGCAACCGTTAGTAGCTTGCCGCTACTACAGTGCCTTAAGAGAGACTCTAGCCGGAAACGCTAGCATCTCCTGGATCTCAGCGGCTTTCCAGTGACTCATTTTGACATCCGCAGATGAGTGATGGACTGACTGCTGTGATCAGCTGTTTCCTGGTTTTAAAATTCCTCAGCTGTGGGTCGCACATCAGTGCATGTCATCGACACCTCTGCCCATCTCACGCAATAGCCGGCACATCGACGTCACGGATTTAGATAGCATCCGAGGTGTACCCTCCAAGGCGGCAAATTGGCGGACCAGAACATACCTCCAATATACCGCCTTCTGTCTAAATCCGTGGACCTAGCAGCAAAAAGGACAGCCGAATTGCTTGCTGCCCAGTATAAAAACGCCTATTAACTATGCAAACAAGGGCAGCCATGCACTGCAGGCACACTGTCAAACAGAAGTGCACAGGAAGAAGGTGCATCAACACATGTTGCCAGCACCTTCCTTCCATGCAGAGAGACAGCAACTTTTTCAAAACCCATGTTGGTCTTTTCAAAACACACTCTTTGTGGCAGATTGCGCTATTAAAGTTGTGCTGTTGCGCATGTCATGAGAGAAGTTGTCAGTCTCATTTCTTATATAGCATAATGTGACAATGTATAGATAGATAGTTTATCATACATTCACACTGTCTTGTAATTCTGCTTGATTTCTCTCTCAAAATGCATCAGATTGATGTTTTGAATATGAAATATTCTACATTTTCGTACCGGGGGACCATGCCCCCGGACCCCCCGCGAGGGGTCGTATCCTTCTCACCTTTTTCACCCCTGACCTGTTTTTATGCCTGCTAAATGTTTTTTCATCACCCTTCACGTTGTAAGCTTGTTGTTAGCTGTGTAGTCAAACCCACTGTTAACATGGTGTTAAGTCAGCTACATAGCTAATGTGACTTATGTCAAAACCCATGTGCAGTATGGGCATGAGTGTTTCATCCCACCGCTCCCCAGAACTCCGACAGAACTTTTCTGACAGAAAAAAACGCTATTGACACATACAGAGGTAGAAGTGAAGCCCCCCCCGCAGATCATCACACACTATAATTGATCATTATTGCTGAAGAAGAAGCAATCCGCTCATTCAGGAACATTAAAACCTTTGTCATAAATTCAAGCGTTATTTGAAGATCACCTCCATGTGTGATTAGGATAGAGCAAAGGAGCAGAATCTCTCAGAACTGATGGCATACTGCTTCTAGTGAGAACACCTAGGTAACTGCTCATATGAGAATTGGCCAATCGCTTCCGCCTCCCGTGTTTCTGATTTCACAGTGTAGGTCTGTGATTTCCTGAACTTTTTAGCATTCTGAATGTTCATCAATCAATCAATCAGACTTTCTTTATAGAGCACTTTTCATACATCGTAATGTAGCACAAAGTGCTTTACAGAATTAAACAGTAACAATTTCAATACCCCCCCACATACATACGCAAACACATACTCCCACCTACACACGCACACACACACACGTATCCAGCTACTTAAACACAGTAAGTGAAGTAAAAGAGTGAGTAATAATAAATGAATAAAGGGTAATAAATAAAACAAGGCATTAGCAACAGGTATTGCGGAACTGAGGAAACGCTATCATTGATGTATTTCACTGAGGAGACACTAGAGGCAGTAAAATAAGATGAAATAATAAAATAATAAAACACTAAAACTAAGACTGATAAAATACTAAAGGAGGTTAAAAGTCTAAAACTGCTGTAAAATCAATAATATAAATAAGTAAATCGTGAATACAGTAAAACAAGATAAAACACAATAATTAAGGTAAATAGATAAGTGGTGAGTGAATAGATAAATAGAATAAAACCGGGTTTAAGCAGAATAAGACTCAATAAATAAATCAAATTCAGCTAAAAGCTAGCCTAAAAAGGAAGGTCTTAATGTTGCTCTTAAAAGTATCAACATTCTCCAGCGCCCTCAGGTCCTCTGGGAGGCCGTTCCACAAACGTGGACCGTGGTAGTGAAAGGCGGCCTCACCATGAGTTTTTGTTCTCACTTTTGGAATTTTTAAAAGGCTGTGACCAGAGGACCTGAGGGTTCTGGAGGGTTCATATGATAAAAGCAAATCTGATAAATAAGTTGGCCCATGGCCATGAAGAGCTTTAAAAACTAATAAAATGATCTTAAAATCAATCCTGAAGCAGACAGGTAGCCAGTGCAGAGACTTTAAAATCGGTGTGATGTGCGCTCTCTTTCTGGTCTTAGTCAACACTCGTGCTGCAGAGTTTTGGAGAAGTTGTAATTGAGCTATGTTCTTTTTTGGGAGACCAGAAAGTAGAGCGTTGCAATAGTCAATGCGACAGGTGATAAAAGCATGCATTAGTGTCTCTGTGCTGGCTTTGGAAAGGAATGGTCGTACTCTGGCAATGTTTTTTAGATGATAAAAAGCTGTCTTAGTTATGTTTCTGATGTGTGGGTTAAAACTGAGGTCTGAATCTAAAATAACTCCAAGGCTTTTTACTTGGCTAGTCGGGGTTATTGCCAGAGCATTCAATTGTATATTAATCCTCTGTTTTTGAGCTTCAGAACCAATAAATAAGACCTCGGTTTTGTCCTGGTTGAGCTGAAGAAAATGTTTTGCCATCCATGACTTGATATCTAAAATACAGTTAAAAAGGGCATCGATTGGCCCTGGGTCATCAGGAGATACGGCGATATACAGCTGTGTGTCATCAGCATAACTGTGGAAATTGATGCCGTGCTTCCTGATGACGCTCCCAAGTGGAAGCATATATAGATTAAAAAGTGTGGGACCTAAAATTGAGCCTTGAGGGACACCACAGGTAATTTTATAGCTCTTTGATGAGTATCCCTCCATACTCACAAACATTTTTCTGTCAGTAAGATAAGACTTAAACCAGTTAAAAACAGAACCAGAGATTCCAATCTCATTGTGAAGTCTGTCTAAAAGAATTGAGTGGTCTACTGTGTCAAAGGCTGCGCTTAAATCCAGTAGTACTAGAATAGATGGTTTTGTCCTGTCCAAATTCATCCTGAGATCATTTACAATTTTTACTAGTGCAGTCTCAGTACTATGGTTTGTCCTAAAA
Organism: Sparus aurata; assembly: GCF_900880675.1. Classification (NCBI taxonomy): domain Eukaryota; kingdom Metazoa; phylum Chordata; class Actinopteri; order Spariformes; family Sparidae; genus Sparus; species Sparus aurata. The sequence continues at coordinate 36,111,471 of NC_044187.1, read as the reverse complement.
CCTGATTGGTAAATTTCATAGATTTTGTGGGTGATCATAAAATCATTTAACTGATTAAAAACATGTTTCTCTAAGATTTTGCTTAAAAATGGTAGATTGGATACTGGTCTGTAATTATGAAGTATGGAGGGATCTAGATTGTTTCTCTTCGGAAGGGGTTTGACTGCGGCAGTCTTAAGTGCTGTGGGAAAGACACCCATCTGAAGAGAGTAATTTACAATATTAAGTAAATCGTCTTTAAAAGAGCTATAAAATGTTTTAAAAAAGGAATATGACCCTCATGGCAAAAACTCCATCATGGATCAATTTAACATAAAATCCTCAAAAGGTCAGAAAAAGACCCAAGGAATTAAAGCTCTGACTGTTCTCATACTAGTGCACCATTCCACCTGTTCAAAGGCTGCATAGTGAATGTTTGGTGGGAGCACTGATCCTAGTACTTCTGGGGGTCATGCTCAAATGAAATTATGAAAATGGTTTTGACTGGTGGCGACCTGTCTCAAGACCTAGTCATGAAGAAAGCCCTTTTCAGAGCCCTGCACTTTCTCCAACTTGTAGTACTAATTGGAAGTCCACCTAAAGGACAATGCCGCATCGCAGTAAGAGGGGACCACCATTGGGATGTGTGTACTGAAATACTGTGGAACTCCTCCTACTGGTGAAGCCTCAAAGGGCATCGGAGCAAATCTGAACTGTCTCCATGCGGACTTGACTGCGTGTCTCGGTTGATGAATGGATGTTCCTCTGCTGTTCTATGGCTCACAATGAATGGGGCCACAGTCTTCTTGAACTCCTGAAAACCTTGATGATAGATCTATTATTTTTTCAGTCCATTCTTCCAAAGGTGTTTTGTGTCCATTTAGTGAATCCACAAGTCAGTCACCGACAAGATGATACTTCCACAGCTACAGCCCTGTCCCACCACTGACTTGAAGATATTGAAGACAAATAGCCCTTTGAAGATGTCCAGGCCATGGCAGAAGACCACATTGCTGAAAGCTGTGTAGGAGCGACTGACTGTCAAGTGCCTCCAAGAAGTACAGGAGCCTGTATGACCTCTTTCTCACTGATCATGACCGAGCCTACCAGATATAGGTCAAGAAGTACAGGTGATAGCTTTTTGAAGAGAACCTTCGACTACAAAATGCTAAACCTGCAGCTCAACCGATAATAATATAAGAAACCTTTACATAGTCTGTCCATATGTTTTGGTTACACATTTAGAAAAATCAGCCTTGTGGTTCAGCCAAAAAAAAAAAAATTCTGCATTCTGCAAATATAACATGGCCTTTCCTTTAAAAGACTCAGACGGTGTCTGATTAATCAATTGTCTGAGCGACTGGACTGTGTCCTTACCTGAGTTCTGTGTGGGCCATCTGATGTTGTGATGGATGAGTTAAAAACATGCAGCCACATTATTGCGTCTCCCTGAGGTGATGGATGGGAGCCCAGGATCTGATGGGGAGGTCAACATCCACGATCCACTGGACAGCGGCCAAAGGGAGAACACGAAATGCCCATTTCTTATGACAACCCAGATGCTCATGCTTTCTGACACTGAATGCACTTAGCAGTGTTCACTGGTCTCTCGTTGCTTTCAAAGATGTGATCCCTCCCTTGTTTTTATCCTGTCCCTTACTATTTCTCTCCCCTCTATCCTGTCATGTGTATCTACCTACCTGTCATCCTTTAGATCTCTTTGCCTTTATCCAGGCAACTTTTGCCCCTAACTGTTTTTTCTACTTCTCACCTTTTTACTTTTTCAAGAGATTTGTGTCTATTCACTGCGTCCTTCCTGTTACCGACTCTCTCCCTTTGCGTTGTTCCTGTTATGTATACCCTCATCATTTTCTCTTAGACATAAAAATAATAGGCTTTTTCTCACCACTGTAAGCCTTCTTTCAGACTTCATAGCCCACATCCTGCTACAAAATTAAATGGTATACTGGCACTCTCCTCGTCATGCAAGAAAAATAGCAGTTATCAAAATGTCACAAGCAAATTGTTTTGACTACAATACATAGTGGCTGTCACCCTCCCCGGGCACAACTCAAGAACCCCCAAAACTAAAGCCGAGGCTGACAGAGAATCAGGCCCAAGAGACACATTGAATAAGCTATGAGCCTCACCGTGGGCTTTTGAAGTTAGTGGTGTGAGGTATATAAGCCTGTCACTTTCATTTACCTCTTCCTGTTTGAGACCATATGAAGACCCTCTGTGTTTCAAAGTAAAGGTCACACGTCCTGCAGCTCCATGACGTAACTACAACAGGACCAACCTGGCATGTTATTTTACGCACTACATCATGTGTCAAATTTCATATAATCCAGCTGCTCTGAATTAAATGTGTTTCCCGGGAAAACACATATAATAATATATAACAATATATTCACATGCAGTGCAGCCTGCTTGTTCTATATCTACTCTACATGAGCACCGGGTGATTCTTTATTAGAGGGCAAGGTCGTGCAAATAAATAAAAATAAAGGTGAAAAAAAAAATAAATGAACAACAAAAACCCCATACATTTTCTAGCTATGCAGGCAGCGGTGGTTTGATTTGTTTCAATTTGTCAGAGATTTCTGCCACCGCAACAATGCAATTGAGGTCAGTGGAATTTAGTTAGTGGTGAAAATAGATGTGAAATGAATTCCAGAATGCTGCGTCTATGTCCACATCTCAGGTTTTCAGAGGTTCTAGAGTTGTGTTCATTGATAGCAGTTTCCCTGGTTGGAAATGCAACCAAGCCTTCAAGGGCTTTGAAGGCAAAATGAAGGGTGGCGATGTCATCTTTCTGGGGCCAGAGTTTCCAAAATGGCAACACTATTTTAGTTTTTAGTATATATTTTATTATTTTGTACTACATCATAGTCTGTTTTAATGGTATGGCTTTGTCTTTGTGTCTTTTTGCACGTGTTGTTTTTACAGTCAGGTTTCTTAGAAAAGTAGTTTACATCCTCATCTGCACTATATCTATTGCTCTGGATAAAGGCATAATGCCCAGTCTTATTTTCTTCTGAAATAAATAACTCTCTGTGGCTTAAACTGTATATACAGCTCCCCCAGTGGCAACTGAATTGGCCGTTCATTATGGTTAGGGTTAGGGTTAGGGTTAGTTAGTCAGTGAATGGTTGCTTTGACTGACAGAAAGCACCCAGTATGCACCCCCACATTCATAGAGGTTGTGAGAAGACACATTAAGCATGGTGCACCCAGAAACCACTAACCACTAACTGCTTTTGTGTTGACTGAAAGTAGCCAGGTTGCAGGCAAATGAACCACACATTTTAACCAGTTTTTAAGAAAATCTGCAACAGTAAATACAAATTCATGTGCATTTCCATCCACTACTGTACCTCATGGGAATATAACATATATTTATATAGGATCCGTGCATCCAGATCAACAGTTTATGGTGCCAATAAACTACTGTAGAGGTAGACAAAAGGATAACAGTGTTGGGTAGGACTAAATGATCACTACTCAAAACCGAAAATGGTTATTATGAACACAACTGAATAATATAGTGAACACAACATGGCAGTTCCTGCAGATTATCAGGTTTTGGTTACTCTGGATAATGCACTGGTATAGTTTACTGGAACTGGTTACAAAGAAAATGAAACTTAAATGCTGACAACTTCTTCTGGTTACTACCAAGAGTAATGAGGAGATTGTTTCAGGAATTATACATTTAAAAACAATTATGTAAAACTTTCATTAAGTGCATTGGACTGACCTCAGTTACCTATCTTAAAACATCTAAAAATCTCAGTAAATGAAAGCACATCAATTTGCAATGAAAGCACATCAATTTGCAAAGCGTGGTAACAGTGAGGGTAAATTAACAATATTTATTTTTATTTTGGTTAACAAACATTTGAAAACTATTACTTTCAACATCTCATAGTGCAGGATATTTTCTGTATGTACTTCTGGCATACAGTGGAAAACTTGGCTGCTCCTTGATGTCCCCTAATATAGAAACATATATAGAAATATACGGCAGCCGTAGAAGTATGGACCATTGGCCTACTTTTCACTGACAATACACAAGCCAAGAGCCCAAAAATGGTTTATAAGAGGCTCTGACAGCCAGGCTTTGATCTGGGATACTGCTGCTTCTAAAACATAGCTCTTTAAAGTCACAGCCATCTCTCCTCTTCTTGAAAAAAAGGGCCCTAATTGCTCTTCAGGGCTCTCGATGTGAGATGCAAGGGAAAGTCCTCCTGACATAGATCATCATGTGCTAAATATTGTATCGTTGTTGTGTATAAGGAGATGAGTGCCCATTCATATTTAATTGGCCAGGGCAGTACTGCGCCACACTCTGGTTCGCTAAGAGACGCAGGATTATATCAGCAGGAATGAAGGAGCGAAGGAGTGTTGTCCTGCACAAACATACAGACCTAATGAGCGACCTGACAACTTGTCGACTTATCAAATGAGTCCACGCATTTATGATGTGTAGCTGAGCCCAACTAGTATATATTTTTTTATATGCTAACATATATTTGAGAGATACAAAGTCATCATCTGTATTTATGTTTTTCAAATAATTGTATGACAAACATTATTTATATGCATCAATTTTCCATGGTTATCAAAGACTTGTTACCAAGATACAGTCCAAGTCAAACAAACAATCTAACTGAGACACTCTGCGAATGACCCCAAACCTATCTTTGCCATTTCTGCAGTGGAAGATAGGGAATTATTACTCAATGTTTTCATGGTCCTATGTTTCCAGGTCCTATGTTCCCATGGTCCTGTTTTCCCAATGTCTTATATTCCCTGGATCCTATGTTTCCGATTATGGGCATAGCAATTATATAAGAAGTAAAACAAAACAGTGAAATACATAACTCATAGCTTTTCCTCCGAGAAGTAGACTAGGCTTAGCACCATTCCACGAACACTGTGTCAATCACAAAGGCATATCAATCCCTGGCCAGTTTTCATTGCCTACATTTTCTCCAAACACTCCATCTGGCACTAGAGTAGCAGTTTAAGTTGAGAAAAGGCTCCAGGAATTAAAGAAGTTCAGACTATGTATCCCTTAAGCTTTCCAATGTCTGGAACAGTGCTTCAGACAGAACATACATCCCTCAGTTTCATTTGTACCACAGGTTCAGCTAATGTGAATTTAAATACACTACTCACAATAAGTTAGAGATATTGTGAGAGACTCAGTGGATTTCATACATACGGTGTTTGTTTCACTTCAGAGAGTTTTGGGATAGGGAGGCAATTGTATTGGGGTGATAGACACACCTCATTTTGTGTTTTCCACGTAATGGTCTCACTGTGTACAGTGTGCCTTACATATTGGGGCCAATACCAAAAAACTAAAAGACAACCCTTTTCAATGTGGCATCAATTTCAACATTCTGTGGGTATAAAAAGCTGGTATTGTGAGTAATTCATTCCAAGTTCATCATTCAAACAGCCATGAACACACAACGCCACTTAACGGACGAGCAGTGCCACCTGGCCATAGTGCGCCTTCGGGTCGGTGGCAGGCAGTCAGATGTTGCTGGTGAACTTGGTGTGTCTCAAAGTGTCATCAGCAGACTTGCATCAAGACACAGAACTACTAGCAGAGTTCGTGACAGACCCAGGAGTGGAGCCCCACGAGTGACAGACCGCAACGATGACCAGTACCTAAGGACCTATGCACTCAGACATCGTTATGCCACTGCCACACAGCTGCAGGCCCAGTTACGAGATGTGAGGGGTACTAGGGTTTCCAGACAAACCATTCGAAACCGACTCCACCGCTTTGGCTTGAATGCCGGACGACCGTTGCAGGTGACTCCACTGACACCAAGACACCGCTGTGAACGTTTGCAGTGGGCACAAGACCATGTGACCTGGACAATGCAACAGTGGTCTACCGTCCTGTTTACTGATGAGTGTCGGGTCACCTTGCACAGGAATGATGGTCGTCAGCGTTGCTGGAGAAGGCGAGGTGAGCGATACGCCGAGGTCAACATGGTCCCCAGGGTTCCCTTTGGTGGAGGAGGTGCAACAGTCTGGGCAGGCATCACCAGTCAGCGCAAAACAGATTTGGTTATTGTAGATGGCTCAGTCACTGCACGTTCTTAACTCAGAGACATCATAGAACCCATCATCATCCCCCAATTCCGCCAGCACACCCCCAACTTTCTGTTCATGGATGATACTGCTCCACCACATCGTGCCAGAATTGTCACAGCTCGACTTCAGGAAGTCGGAGTGCCTCATATGGTATGGCCAGCAATGTCCCCTGACCTGAACCCCATAGTGCACATCTGGGACCAGCTGAAGCAGAGACTGGATGATCGTACCCCACCCCCACGTGACCTGGCAGAACTGCATGTAGCACTTGAGGAGGAGTGGAACGCATTGCCACAGAACAACATCATGAGGCTAGTGAGGAGCATGAGACGTCGCTGTCAAGCTGTCATTGTGGCAAATGGTGGAAACACCCGCTACTGACATTGTCAGTTTTTGTTATTTGGGGCTATCCTTGTTATTGTCTAAATTTTTGTGGTAATAAATATTAAACTAATGAAAATGGTGTTTCTTCTCATTCATTATTAGTAATATCAAAGGGAACTTTTACTTATTTCATTAAAATTCAGACCAAATGGGAAAAGCACTCGTGTAAATAACAATATCCCTAACTTATTGTGAGTAGTGTATTTGTATATGTGGATATACAGGATAGGGTATGTGTGTCAGTTTATGTGCACACAAGTTCATTTTTATTTCATTAGAGGTGTAAGTAACAGTTTGTGGTTTCTGAGATACTTTATTTTGGTGTATTATTATCCAATGTGCGCGCACACACACACACACACACACACAGACACACACAGACACACACACGCACATACACGCACACACAAAAATGTGTATGAGCACAGATGACCTTAGAATTGAAGACACTCACCAACATATGGTCCAATGATGTGCTCCATAAATTGCAACATGTGGGGTGGTGAACATAAAACATTAACACGTGTTGTCAATGAGGCGAGAAAAAAATGAGCGAGGAAGCAAGTTGATTTAAATATGGCAATTTATCATCAATGACTCCTGGCTTTATGCTAGCACTTTGTCTAGATTATTGGTTGCAACACGGGAGGTTATCCTCAGCTTGCCACATTTGTCTCACTATTTCAACATGTTTTTGTGGGCTGGATATATTGCTTGTATAAACATACACTTGATGTTATGGAGGGGAGGGACATCCTGCAATCCAGGTGGTAGTGACAGTAGAATAGAGCCCCTGCATCATTTTCACTACCCCCTTTACTGAAAAACATCATAGTTATGTGTCTAAGTCTCTCTAAAACACTGGAAAACTTATACAGGGAAGAACAGGTTGAGAAAAGGCACTGATCAAAGCAACACCGTGCAGAAAGGCTTTGTACTACCGTGCACTACAGCAACCAGCTCAACTACTAGGCAATTCATTTGCAGAGACAGTAATCAAAGTAGACTGATTATTGATTATGTCAGAAATAGTGCTACTGCACCCATTGATGTATTATCATGAACATAGACCATCAACACACGTTTCACAGTCAAACCAATTGGTTCATACTCACTGCTTGCTCTCTCCCCGAGAGTTTTGTTCCACAGTATCAAAGGGCAATGCAGGAACACACAACGCAAGTCACTTTGAAATTATATCATTATGACATGTTAAATCACTGTCAGTTCAGGTTTGTTTAGTTCTTAACAAGTTTGGAGGCACCAGAAGATATGTCCAGTTGATAGTGAATGTAACAGCTATTCTTATGATGCTTATTGTCCATTAGGCAATGTAGTGCAAAACATGTCATTTTTCTTGCTTGTGAAAACGCAGAGGCCCCTCTTTCAATGGGAGGCATTTTTACTTTGTCACTTGATGTCTCCCCCCCACAGCACATGATCCTTAACAGTCTCACATCAGGATTAGTCTTCATCCAAAGGTTCACTGGTTTATTTAATTGTCATTTTACAACAAAGGGTTAACAGAGTGGAAGTTATTGCCCCTTTATGCTACACAAGAAATAAATAAATCATGAAGTGTTGAGGATGAGTTCAGGAGACTCAGCTTAAGGAATGAAGCTGCTCCGTCATCTTGTGGTATGGCAGAGGAAACTTTGTCTATCTTTTGACAGATGGCAGCAGCATGAACTGACTGTGGCTGGAGTCTTTAAGTATCCTTTTGGCTTTGTATAGATACCTCACTTCACCAATCTCACTGATGCTCTGTAGATGGGTACCAATGATGCTCATTACACCCTTTTTTGTTTGCTGAAAAAGAAAATCAGCAGGTAGTTGTTTTTTTAGGCATTGCCAAATGTGCATTTCTCCATGTTGACCGTGTAGGGGGTATTTGACCTGTATTCTATATCATCGCAGGATTTCATGATTTGATCGGCTAATTCCCAAAACATTCAAATGATTTTATGATAATCTTATATTTCAAAAATCACATTTACTCCAATAAGCAAAAATAAGGGGTTAATAAATAAAAGATACAATATAATAAATCTCAAGGCCAATCGCCTTCATTAGCTCCAGGGTCCTGGGCATGTGCCCACTTTGCACATGCAGTAATCCATCTATGACAGTCAGAGACATCTAGTTTAAGTCCTCCCATGTCATCGTGTTACACTAAAGCACAATAGCAGAGGGAAGATACCACCAGTTCCTCTTTCTGAAGCTAAGCTATATGGTTTGACTCTATAGCTTTCAAGTGAGAAAAAGCTTAGCGTATGCTTTCCCTATTTTTAACCCAGTGTAACTGCAGAGTTGGAGTTTCTCATTTCCATTTCCTTTGAAAGGATTTTCATTTCAGCCCTGTATTTTTTCCCCCCACTAATTCTCCAGATGTTATATCAAGAGTCAATATTCTCCTCCTGGTTGGTTTTAAGGTGTCATTTTTGTACCTCGTAAAAAAAAAAAAAAAAAAAACACTTTCAATGATAATGTCATTTAATTTAATTTAATAATTATCTAATAATAATAATTTGAAATTTTACATTCCAATTTGAACTTTTAAACTGCCTGACAGTATTTCCATGTTGGCCATTAGAGCAATGTCTTGTTAAGGGTGCTGGATAACATCTCCTACTGCCCTTATCTGCCACAATTGTCAGGTTCGGGGTTTAAAGGGGAAGACTATGGAAAATGGAAGTTGGACCCAAACGCAGTTACTCTCAGGAGGCAAGGATATGGGGAAAACAAAAAGCAAGCTTCATTTAAAGCCGAAATCCACAAAAAACCAGGAGAGCAAAAAAAAAACCAAGGAGCATGAAATTCCAAGAACCAGGAATCAAAGTAACAAAGAAACAGCAAGACAAAGTGGCAAAATAAAACAATTCAAAGTACAAAGAAAAAAAATCAAAGTACAAAGAAAAAAAATCAAAGTTCAAATCAAACATCGGAAAACCAGAAATCTAAATCCAAAGAACACATACCATGGGGAAACAGGAAGAACATGGACAGGCGCATGGACGCAGACAGATACAATGAACGGACATGGACTACAGGGAAGACACAGAGTAAATACACAGACACTAATGACAAGACGAGGAACAGGTGAGGAGAGAGAGGAGGGAGGAGGCCAGGTGAGGTAACGAGGGGGAGGAGCACAGAGGAGAGAACATGGAGGGAACAAAACTACAGACAGAGGGAGAGAGAGGGAAGAACAAAAGAGACACTTAAAGGACACAGTGGGGCATGGAAAATCACAACAAAGACACAACAAGACATGATACAAAGAACATAAATCCAGAGTCATGACAACAATAAATGCTTTCACAAAGGGCCATGCATGATTTTCAAATCAGTCTCCAAGTAATGGTTTTCTGAGTGTGTCTTTACCTCCAACTAGCGCCTCAAGACACTGAAAAAAGTAAACATTTATTAATATTTCCCTTTTTGCTTAAAAATTTGCCACCTGTGCAAAAACACTGCTCGATAAATCAATCTGAAATCTAAGCTGGGACAGTCAACACAGTTAAAACAATAAAATTCTGCTTGAGCATTGCAGTGAAGCTATTCATTTTAATCCTATATTCCTCATTTAATCAATTATCTTCAACAGCATTAATTCCTGTTTCTTTACAGCCTAAGTCAGTCACCTGTGAGGTGAAAGGAAAAGGCTGTTCAATCTTTTTGTTTTGCCAAAACAGCTGAACAAGTACAAGTATTTCATAAGGAAGATTGATTTGCTTTGAATGCAAAGACAAACATATACTACTAACCTTATTCAGTTTGTAGACAAGCTGTGTGCTTGAGCTGAACCCGAGAAAATATTAAAAATTGATTTTTCATCTCACTTGGTATCCAGAGCAGCAGCCAAGATTAGGGGCCTGTCCTTGGATTTAAGTGCACACTTTGTTCACGCGTCACAGAAATGCAGTGAAAACATTCATAATCCATCACCTCCTGGGCTAATGTTACTTCGAGGCTTCTCTCACCAACAAGAGGAAGGAACCATTATACGAATGCTTCATTCATAAATCCCTCCTGAATAAAATCATTTGATTCTGTGCATGTTATCTTGGACAGGGGTGAAGTGGGCCTTGGCGCTCCATGATTGGATTAGCAGAACCATGCTCAGGGAGCAGTATAATACAACCCACAAATCTAATTTGATTTGGAAAGGATTGAGGAATGTGATTTGATGTTTCTTATCTTGCTATATGCCGGACAGAGAAGAGGTGAAAAAAAACCTGAACAGGATAGCCTATGTGAAAGCTGTATTGATCTTATACAAATTGAAATTGGCAAAGGCTGTTAACACAGCCCTAACACACATCTCTAGTCATCCAAAAGCAATGGGAGCTGTTAAGTTTACATTGTATAACTGTTGTCATTGCTGCTTGATTTCTGCGATTGCAATTTCCTTCCAGCTTTATCAAGAGGGCAGTTATTGACTACTAAGAGTAACAGAAAAAAATCAAACAGAAATATGAATCTGAATACCAGATCAACATCTTGGTCATAAGTTTTCTGTCTCTTGTGGAGACCATCTTCATCAGAAAAACAACAATATAGGTTGAAAATGAAAGCATATTATTGAAAAACATATTTACGTGTGTTGTCAGGTGGTGATAGAGGGGAGGTAGGGATGGATGGTCAGGTTAAACAAGCCCAGGGTTTTCATTCAGGAGACCGCTGCTCCAGTGTGAAACCAGAAGTCAGCTGTGAGTCCTTTTAACCTATTAACACAGTGAAGTTACTTCTAATCCTAAACATCAACGAGATATTCTGGGTCTACACCCAGCCAAGCAGTTGTCAACAGCTAACGTCAATAATTTCTTCATCTAAACCAGGGGTACTCAAATAAAAATCTTAAAGGGCCACAAAGATTTTTTTCAATGACTCAAAGGTCCATGTATTGAGGTCGGTCAGGCCACATGCAATAATACTGTAATATTCCTAATAAAATGTCCTATTCATTCAAAACAACAAGAAAAATACAAACTAAAATAAAATGTCATTTCCATTTTAACATAAATTAAAATACATAGTTGAATATTTCCTCTTTTTGTTTGCCTTCAAACATTGTGTCCATCACTTCAGTCATGCATTATTTTATTATTTCTGCATCTGAGAATGGCTTCTTGTGCTTACCCAAAATCCACACCACTCTAAGTGAGCACTCTGTTGCTTTTTGTTGTTGTGTCATAGATGTGTCAAGAATCCTGCTTGCAGCTTGATATGACGATTTCAGTGCATTTATTTGTGTTGTGCTTACCTCTGAATTTTGAGGAAATGTCTCTGCAAAGTTCCTGTGCTTCGTCTCATAATGCCGTTTCAAATTGGAAATATTCATCACAGCTTCTCCTGGCATATTGTAACGCCCCTTGTGGACTGTGGCGCAATGACTCTTGGGTATTCTGTTGGTGTTGGTGTAATTAATAAGTAAATAAATAATTTCCCAGTCTGGGATCATTAAAGTAATTCTATTCTATTCTAATTATGGTTCGTGAATGTGTTTGTGAATAAAATGATGTGTAATATGGTTGTGGGTTAATTCACGTCGTTTGTTCTGTGGTTAAATGGTGTAGAGTTTTAACAAGGATGATAAAAAATTTAGCACCGTGAGTGAAAGGGTGTTTACTGGGAGAGAGTGCCCATCTGTAAAAGCTATTGGTATGTGCTAAAAAACATGATAAGTCTTTGACTAGAACTTGTTTAACTTCAATTGGCTATCTCATCATTATTGCTGCCATTTGAGATATGTGGGTCTTGACCTGGTAGGAGGGAGAATAAATGCAAATTTAAAGGGATATTCCTGTGTAAATTTAATCTATGGTCTAAAACACCATGAAACTGTGTTAGACTCCCTCTTGAGAAATCAAGTTAGCAGACCGCTAATTTTTGGAGTTTTCTCAATCTCAGAAATGACCGCACGACAACAATACACTGCAGTAAATGGATCCAAATATAAACTGCCACCAAAAAGCCACAAATAATGCTACAGAACAGCACCAAACTTCAGCAACAGTACAAATCCGCTTGTTAAGTCTGACATCACACGTGACGTAACATCCATTTCCGGGTCCAAACGCTCCGACAGATCGGAAAAACAAACAACAATGGCGGAACCAGTGAACCTTTTCACCATAACTTCCTTCTTTAGCGAGGCACCATTGAGGGTTATAAAGGGTCTAAATTCTTTTAACTCCGATAGAGTGATGAGTGAAGCTGTTTTGCCAGGTGGTATAATCAAGGGTAGCGTCCAGGCATCCATGAAAAAGAAGGTTTACGAGGTTGGGGTGAGTCAGAAGTTAGCAGTAAGCTGGCTAGCTAGTTGACATCTAAAGATGATATGTATTATTAAAAAAAAACAACAACTTAACACAGAACAAACGTCCAGGGGTCTATTACAGAAAGCTGGTTTAACAAACTGAGCCTAACCCTGAACTCTGAGTTGATGAACCCAGCGATAGAAAATCTGAGTTTTCGGGTCCAAAGCAGCTGGAGCGCCGATACTACGATTCACCATGGCAACGGGTAAATAAAAGGCAGCGCCTCCATTTAAAAATGCAGACTGTATGCATTTATCTTTAAAAGAAACCTGAGCCAGAGCAGGGAAAGGTGTAAATAAGTTAACACAATGAAGTTTTATTCAGTGGTGACCATTAGTACATCATTTAGACTTACATTTACGGACTTACATTTCTTAATAGATGATAAAGTGGTGAATCTGACTGTATGGCGTAACGTTACTGTGTTGGCTGTAGCCAACATCTTTAATCTGACAGGGATAAAACACAGGGGCCAGCAACTGAAGATTATATATTTGAACCTCAATTATATTTTTAGAGATTAAAGATATAGAGACATGACTGTAAACTCACAATCTGATCTAGTAATAATGTGGTGGGTGATTTGCACTTCGATACACGCTTTGATACAGACGAAATCAATGAGGGAATAAAATTGTGTGTCTGGCTCTGTGAGAGGGAGGAGGAGACAGAGAGAAAGTCAGGGTTTGTTATCATAGTAACTGACCCAGAGTTTAAGTTACCTCTCTTTCTGGAACTGAAACCCAGAGTTTCCCTCATCTCAGGGTTTTCACTAAACCCGCTTTCTGGAATCCACCCGAGTACTGCTATAACTCTGGACGTAAACAAAGTTGAAAAACTTAATATGTATGAGCCAGGATTTGGAGGGTTAGGCTAGTCGACATTTAATGATCTGCCACCCCCTGTCTAGCTACACAGGTATTATTATAAATGTAAACACAGCACAGGCAATGTCTTTTAGATGTGTTCGGGTGAGGGTATAACTGTTTTCAATTTAGGTGCACGTTGAGGATCAGTCAGTGTCATTGACATCCAACATCAACATGATCTAAAGAAAACGTTCAGCAGCCTACGCACACTTCATCTCCCACTCCTCAGCAGCTTGATTCTGTACAGTGGAACCAAGGAGATTTTATATCTGTATAAATTCTGTATATATCTTATCTGTTTACAGTTGGTAACCTGTACCTTCTATCTGAAGGCATCAGCTAATACTGTTTGTGAAGGAAAACAGTGATTTTAAGCGCCTGTCAGTGTTCTCATTAATATCTGTACATGTGCACTTTCAGATTTGTTTTAATGTCAAGTGCATTACAAATGTATTATTATTATTATTATCACCCTGAATGACCAATGATCTTTACCAATGTCCTTTAAATTAATTGTGATATGTGTTATAAGTTAAGTTTTGGGACTTCACAGTGCAATTTACTGGATATAAACGAAGAGAACACATTTTTGTTGTTGTTTGGTATTACTTTTTTAATAAAAAGGTTTTCAAAACAAACAAGAACAGTAAATTGGGAAGATGCCCACAGGGGGACAAAGCACACCTGTCTCTCCCTTAACAGGCATGAATCAGCATTATTCAACAAGTTTCAACACACATTGACAATCAGTTAATTCTAAAAGTACATAGGTATTCTCAGTTTTAATGTAGTTAAATAATCAGTAAAAGAACACAAGTATCATAAGCTTAATGTGGTAAAAGGGTTATTAGCTTAACCTAGTAAAAGAACGCAATAATTATTAGCATCATGTAGTTAAAGAATCAGTATTACAAGTTTGCAAGTATTATTAGCTTCTTGTAGTAAAAAGAAAGAAGTATTATTCATGTAGTGCAACTAATTGTTGCAGCTCTAGTTCATTCATTCATTCATTCAATTTCATGGAGAGTGGGTGTTTGTAAATTTGTAAGACACAGACACACTTTCAGTATCTTGTTGATGCTTTTTCTGAACTGGTATGGGATGTGGTGCAAAATGCCAAACAATTTCAGCCTCTGAATGGATCACTCCACATGTATCCTGGCACTGGAGATTAGTCTGGTATTGTTCACTTCCTGCCATTGGGGAAGTGCCAACTGCACACCCTGGAGTTGCAGTTTGGGGTGAAGTTTTCACACCTGTTAAAAAAGAAAGAAGATAGAAATTGATCATCATTACTTAAGTTTATTAGTCATGTGCACAAAAATTACAGTGAAGCAGCCATTGACAATGAAAATCTAAATTTTGAGGCTCCCTCCAACAATGCTCAAACAATATATATAGAAAAAAGAAACATGCAACTAAAAGTGAAAACAAAATTAAAAATCTAAGACTTAAAATGCAGAGGTTAAAAAAAATAGTAATAAAATAGAATATAATACTGTAGTAGCAGGTGTAGACAGGTTGTGCACTAATGTACCGTATATTACCAAATAATAGCCGGGTTTCAATTAATAGCAGGGTCCCCTTTAAACGCCGGGTGCAGGTGCATATTTTGATAAATAACCACCAGTTCCAAATAAATGCTGGGTCTAATTCAATTTTTATTTTTTTAAATCAAGGAAGAAGACGTGTCCACTGACACTGCCTGTTTTTCTTCTTCGCCTTTTTCACATATTGTGCTGCTTTCTGTCAGTCAGTATCACACTGATGATCACCATGGCTCCGGTGCAGCAAAAAATAAATAAAAAGTACGACTTGAAATTCAAACTTTCTGTCGTAAAATATGCTCTGTCGATCCCAAGAGAGTGAGAGAAACGGAGCTTCAGCATCTGTCTGAGGAGGACAGCAGCAGGGCCAGGCTGTCTGCTGGAGGGAGGAAGAAGGCTAGAGAGGAGCTTGAGATAAACATGCGGGAATGAGTTATCAGCAAACGGGCACGCCACGAGAGAGTGTCCCGCAAAATGATCAGGGCGAAATAAATGTACGCCACTGTGAGTGACAGCAGAGATGAGGAGTTTGCAGCAGGTGCTGGTTGGATGAATTGTTTCCTCCACCACAACAACTTCACTTGCAGAAGACAACTATTGCCCAGAAGGATGCCAGAGAAGCTGGCCAAGTTTGTGACATTTTCATCTTGGATTTTTGTGAGGAAGGAATTAAACGGCTGTCCCAAATTGCTGCCTGGTCTGTTAATTGGTTGAAACAAATAAACGCCCCGGCTATTATTTGGTATTTTACGGTATATGCATAACGTTAACGAGAACTGGTTAGGGCAGGATTTAAACAGGTAACATGATGACATGAGTATCAGCTGTGCTCTTCCTTGGTTAGAACAAAAACCTGTAACGTTAGCTACTCCGGCCCTTTGCTGACACCCATGATTAGCAAAATTGAACTGGGCAGCACAGATACTATGAAAGCGGATACCCCTGATATATGTAATGGGTTTTATAGGGTTTTTCATGCTACTTAACGTTAACATTACCCACATCTTCATGTTTCGGTTGAAACAAGAGGGTGGCCGCCTAGCTAGCTGCCTTAGCTAGCTATCTTCGCTCAGGGCTAACGAAGATAGCTAGCTAAGGCGGCTAGCTAGAAAAGGGCTGAAGATCGAAACACGAAGATGTGAATTCTTAACAACAAACACCCTAACTTAACCCATAACCTAAGTTATATCAGGGGTATCCGCAAAGAGCCGGTTTGGCTTTGCGAGTGGGCGCTAACGTTAGCTAGGTAGCGAACTCTGCTTTTGTTTTTCTTTATTCGTATAAGAATTGTAACTTACCGTATCAACTGCAGCCATTTCCTCTTCTCTTTTTCATCGCAAGGGAAGCAGTAGAATGACAACTGATTACCAGTAGTTTCCTTAAACTCCGATCTATTCAAGCAACAGGGGACATAGCACTGTGGCATGTTGAACAGACGTGCGCCTCAGCCACCACAGTAGAGGCTTGGACCCAGCTTGGACCCGGAAACAGTATTATCGGACCGTTGCTACGTCACGACTTAACAAGCGGATAGGGTCTCAGCACATAGTCCGGGGCATTAAAACTCCACTAGCTTGCACTTAGGTCAGGTGAACAAGTGTCCCAGTCAATGGCATCAATGCCATAGTCATCCATGATAGTCATATATGAACTGTCTACTCATTCTGGCCACTTGATGCCGGGCATTGCCCTGTACCAGGAGGAACCCAGGGCTCACTGCACCAGCATTTTGTCTAACAATCACTATAAGGATCACGGTACCTATCGGCAGTCAGGGTAAGGTGTACTATGACATAAAGGTCTGTACAACCCTCCAGGGGATAATAATAATGGAGGTCATTATGTAGAGTTCTGGCAGTGCTCCTCCTGTTCCTCCTCGCACAAAGGAGCAGATACCGGTCCTGCTGCTGGGTTGATGCCCTTCTACAGCCCTGTCCAGCTCTCCTTGTGAAACTGCCAGTCTCCTGGTATCGCCTCCATGCTCCTGCGACTGTGCTAGGAGATACCGCAAACCTTCTTGGGATGTGTCATCCTGGAGGGTTGGTAAGGTAGGGTCTACCTGTGCAACCTGATTGGGCTGCAAGTACTGCCTCATGCTATGAGTAGTGACAAGGACACTAGCAGGTGACAAAGCTAGAGATGAATCAGTCAGGGAGGATTAAGAGAGAGCAATTGTCTGTGGCCATCACATGCATAACCATTCGGTTTCTGGGAGTTGTCTTACTTTATCCTCTCCATTGTAGCCATTGTCACCTTCATTTGCACCAAAGCAGCTGATATTAATTCACAATCACTTGGGCTTCCAAAATGGACAGATTGATATCCCTGAACTTTAACTGACTTGGTGTTATACCATGACAATTAAGTTTTCCCTTATTTTTTTGTAGTTTTAGTACACAATGCTAACTAAACTACAGCTGTATAACAAAGGTCAGGTGCATGAGTTGCTGTTACACTGCAGTGGTCATGATTGTGGAACGGTGAAATATGTCTTTTTGGGAAATGCTGACAATCAACCTAATCAGATGTACAGGTATGAGGACGTGGCTACAACTCTCCCGCTCTGACACATCTGTATGTGCAGCAACACATGATTTAGAAAAAGAAGGATTTATTCAAGCGTAAATGAAAAGGTCACTGAGCTGGAGCTCATGCAACATCACAGTCTATTTGAGCCTTTCATGTACATCAGGAACCTCTACAGCAGAAACACCTTTTATGGGTTCAGATAAGGATGAGTTATGCTGCCATAAGCAACTGAAGTGTAGCATACTTTATTCTGTCAGTTACCTAACATTGTGCCAATTAGCTCACCAGTAAGTCAGTAATATACAAAGTTAGTCAATTAACTCCCTTCACAACACTGCTTCAGCTTACACATGTACTGTCAACTTTATATGTTGGCCTCCTGTTTGAATAAGCCACTGAGCTGCTTTTTCTTAAAACAATAGCAGTGTCACTAGGTGGAAACATTTTCATATCACGTTCAACATGATTATCTGAAACAACCTCACATTTACAGGACAACTGAAGTGCACACATGGTTAGTTCAGGTTATTGAAATTCCAGTAAAACGCCAACAGCTAGAGCATCTTTAGCTTCTCTAATTTGCTGAATTTGTCATGAAACAATATATGTGATCTTAACAGTATATGTATATGCACGTATTAACAGCAATTGATAGGTGTTATGTAATCTTACAGCACTGTAATGTATTGGCACTACAAAAATATCAGTCAGAAGCATCACTGCAACACTTGATGGCAAGGCTGGCAGTGATTAGCTATGCCAACCCATGAAGCACTAAGCAGTATTAACAAATGCAAAAACTTGTATTATTGCTTTACCCACATAAAGTCATTGCATGATAAAGATAGCTCTGTGGTATACATTTGAAGCTCCATTACCTGTCTGTCATAAGTAAAAATAGCACAGGCACTGTCCTTGATTCTCCCTCCCTAAAAATCTACTGCAGCTCCATCCACAATCTATTAAATCTATTACTATCACTGCAGCTATCAGCACTCAAACAAAGTGAGATTTGTCTTGCTGTAACATTTAATTGTGCAACAAGTGGCCTTTACAACAAGTGGCACACTATTTCAAGTTAATGAATGGCTCAAAGCAGAGATACAAACATTTTGCACTCATTTGGAGCTATGAGGACTGTCTATTTTACAACCTAGCGTGCGCCAACACACACACACACACACACACACACACACACACACACACACTCAAAGCGACTAAATTAGCAGCAGTGCTATTAAGCAGCGTTATTAAAACAATTAAAAACACATCTTACCTGCCTATAAAGGGCACTAAGCGTGGCCTTGAGTCAGGTGTACAGGTTATGAAGCTAAAGACAAGGGCTGAAACACAAAGCAAATGTCTCAACCTCCTCAGCCCTGAAAGAAACTCAGCAACCACTTCAACAGAGGCGAAAGATCGGTTCTTTGACAGGTCACCCAGTAAGGTCCATTGTTGGGGGAGTTCAATTCAGTCATAAACGAGTTTTGGTTAGCAGCATTGATGTGAGTGCTTTTGCTCTCGACAGCCACTCCAATTCCCTCTTGCTGAAGTCTTCACTGTGTCTCCCCCAGGTCCAACAGAAGAGATTTGGGTTCTTTGGTGTAATGGAGACTGTAAAATAGTAATAATTCAAATGTGGGGTATTTACTGGCATGACAGAGTGGAATTTATCATCTTACTTCAGCTGATTTAGACATTTAAGCAATGCGAACCAAAAAACATCCGGAGATTGAACACAAGGACTAGGGAGTTGAACTAGAAATAAAACATTTCTTTATTTCATTTTGCCTTTAAGAGCACTGTAATAAAATTGCCATCAAAGTGAAATCAAGTAAATATCAGAAAACATTAAACAAGCCAGCTTTAATTTGTTAAGGACTCTTCTCATGTCAGAGCAATTGATAAATTATGTTGTCTTGGGTTTTTCCCCATTGTGTTGCAAGGGAAAAGATGTAAACTCTTGAAAAGAAAAACACAATTATCATCATACTGTTGTCTCAGGCGCCGGAATTCTTTAATCTAAATCCTTCTCTGCAAAGGAGCTAAGGATTTCATGTTAACATACTGGGGACTTTTTTTTTGAGCATTTAACAGCTGAAACTTTGATGAAACAAATAAATCCAGCAATGCTAGTCAACATACTCATTCACTCACCTGCTCACTCAGTCTCACTGCAACTACACGACACAGCGCGAAGGGCGCTGCAGCCTCGTGCAGTTAATTTATATTGTGCAGCCAAGCTCATTAACTCAGAGCTTAATGTTTGTTTGTTTGAGCTTGTTCCATTTGATCCCCATTAAAATGCTGTTCTAGACCAATTGGAACTTGCTGCCAATAAAGTGTGCCATATAAATGCACTGCCTTGACTATAAAGGGAAACAGAAAGTATGACTGTAAGGGGCTTTCATGTCAAAGAATGCCAAATCACAGGAAGAGTTCTGATACAGTATCAAAGTCTTTTTTGATTTCCTTTTTGGTTTTATCATATTTTTATATCTGGCTTTGATAGTTTGAAAAAAAAAGCTGATGTTCCTCCCTCACTTTTCTCTGAGGGTGTCCTCCACTGACAAGCATTGCGACCTTGTCACATTTTTTCACAGCTTTTTGACCACAGGCTGTAATTATTTAATGAGAGTGCCAGTGTAGCCTGACCTGACCTGACCTCCATCTCTCTCTAACTCTACATGTGCAGCCATATCTATGCTTGGATCTTCGCTTGTTCGTTTGTTCCTTTCACTGTCTCTCATGACCTGACCACCTGACTTACTGACTGACCGACCAACCAATATATCAAGATTGACAGACAGACATTCAGCCCTTCTCTTTCTTGTGAAGGACAAAAATTCTGACCACTTTTGTCAGTCAGTTTGTCATTGCCAGTATCAGGCTGACTGGTGCTGCCGTGTCTGCCGTATCTGCCAGGAGTCAAAACATGCTTCATTATTGTTTATGTAATTACAGGCTCATCTAAGGATCATCTATCATCTAAGGACTTGTATTCATTAGCATTTGTCGTGAAACAATCTGCTGTCTACACTCTGGCAGCTACATAGGAATATATCTTTGCACAGCAGTGCTTTAAGCTTAACACTAGTGTCAGCATTTTAACATGCTCACAGTGACAATGTTAACATGCTGATGACAATAAGGTATACTGTTTAGCATGTTGACTGCCGTGTGTTGTTAACATTTAATAATTCAAGTCCGTACATGAATCATAGTCACTAGATTCAGTGATTCACCAAAGTGATTACAAGTCATCATGAAATGAACATGAAAATCTGAACCAAAAGTGAGAATTGTCAACCTCATTAGGCATGAGAAGCGAAGTCAATAAAAGTCACCAAAGTCATTATCGTCTTTGCACAATGAATATGTATTAATTAGAACACCATGAAAGTTCAAAGTTTGCATATATATATGCTATATACCAAAATATCGAAATGTTACAAAACTTTTGTGAAACCATTGATAGATCCAAACAAAACAAAACTACACAAACGATTTGAAACTGGTAAGGATTTGTCACTTATATTGTAACATATATAAAATCTAAAGCAATTATGTCAGCACTGTTTGAGTCATAATGTCCACTGGGTTTTTCAAAATCATAGACTATTGACAATAGTAATGTGTATTTTTCAAAAATACCAGACAAAAACACCTGAACAAATAAAGGAATAGCAAAAAAAACATGTTTTTGACATTGAAATCTCTAGGTACTATATAGAACAAAACTGAGTGTCATAGATATCTATGATGTAACCATTTGACACTTTATTTTCTCCTTCCACATATCAATCAATCAATCAATCAATCAATCAATCAATCAATCAATCAATCAATCAATCAATCAATATCTAAATATCTTACTCCCTAATTGACTACTTTTTTTCAAATCTCAAAGGGGATGGACACATGGCTCTATGTCATCATACGTCAATGGAATTGATGACAAGTTCATACACCTATTTCTGAATGTATCATTTTTTTTATTTACACAAAAATCTTACATTACAAACATTTTAACAAAAGTAATCAATCTCAGAATTAGGGGTATGAACCTGTGTAATTGTATAAAGAAGGGCATTTTTTAGTACTGTTCTGTGTGGATATCTTCTGTATAATTTGACAATAATTATTGTTCAGTGTTCAGCAGCAGA
Organism: Sparus aurata; assembly: GCF_900880675.1. Lineage (NCBI taxonomy): Eukaryota > Metazoa > Chordata > Actinopteri > Spariformes > Sparidae > Sparus > Sparus aurata. The sequence goes on along the minus strand of NC_044187.1, from coordinate 36,089,554 downwards.
CGAGGCATAGAATATTCTAATATTTGCATCTCTATGGTAACCAATTTTCTTGCCATTTCACAAATGTATGGAAGGGCATCCAGATGAGATAATCATCACAGTATGTATGCATCCACACATTCCAGTCTAACCTCTATGTTTTCACAATACTGTGGCATGCATATTCATGGTAAGGTCTTTTAATAGAAGAGGGGGTGAGGTGTGTGTATGTGTGAAATAATGATAGACAGCAATAAACCAAAAAGCCAAACAGGAAGCTGTGTGGGTCCAACAGTTCCCCGGCTGCGTGGAGACATTGTGGACTGCCCAGCACCAGAGGTCTGAACAGATGGATTTGGTGGGGTGCACCGGAAGGTTTTCGGGGAGAGCGTTGCCCTGATGTTCACGGCTAGTTGACTCAACCACTGGGGGGCTTGCTGACAAGACCAGAGGAAATGGGGACACAGCAAAAGCAAAATAGCGTGTGTGTGTGTTTCTCTGTGTGTTGATGATGTGAAGGGTGAAATGGTCTCCTCTTCTGTTTTCTCTTTTTTTTGTTCTGTTTGCCATGTTTTAGCTGTCGAACATCAGGCCACAATTATAAAAAAAAGCAATTATGGTCTGTCTGACTGAGCACATCACTGAAAGTGCCTCCAACCAACAAAATGAGTTCCAGTCCAAATGGAGTGAGTGACACAGCACTAGTCCTAGAAATAAGAGGTGGTATGTAAAATCCCCACAGTCATTATTCACTGTACATCCATCATCCATTCAGTGATAGTGGGGCACTGCAACAAAGTTGCCATCTCTGAGAAAGAAAATATGGAAGGAATAAACATGATTTCCATCAAATGGTTCACAGAAGTGTCGGCAGTGGCAAAAGTATAAAATATTTAGTGATCCATGGATCTCAGTGGGGCTCGTGCTCTGACCAAGCCTGTGATTCTCCATGTGGAGAGTGGGCCATATGCAACACAGTTCATCTCATTAGCAAACTGTTCTCACAGTTGCAACAGGAAACCAATAAAAATGGTGTAAACTGCTTGAGGAGCAACAAAGTATAGGACAAATTAATTGGGTTGGTTATAAATATAGATAATCAAACTGTTTCCATTTCCCATGTGGTTACATTTACAATGCCTCCATTGGTTTCTTCCATTCATACACGGCTGTCATTCTACATTCAAAGCTAATTTCTCTCATAGAGGTGGGGCTTTTGGAGACCACTCTACAAAGTGGCAAGAATAGGAAATGTTTGTTTTGCTTTGTGTGGAAATAAACTTATGCTAGTGACTCACGTTTATTCACAGCAGTGGTTTCAGCTAATGCTAGCTTTGGCATGGCAACATGCTCACAGTGACAGTTTAACATGCTAACACTTGAGCGAGTATAGTGTTTTCATGTGCCTTATCTTAGTGCAGGGTGTTGGCATGCTGACATGTGCAAATTTCAAGAACTGCAGTCAGAAATGTTGGGGGGCGCCAAATCACACAATACAAGAATTACTTTATAACGTTGCTTTAAAGTCTTACAGTAACTTACAGTAACTAACAAAAGTTAGTATCTCCAAACCCAACCCTCCTCTCTCTCCCAGAAGGAAGCAGTGAATCACAGCAGCAGCAGTGACAGGAGAAGAGAGGACAGGACGAATGGTTGCTGGCTGATCTCTGATGATCTGATTATTATGAGATTATTATCATTATTATTATTATCATTATTATTATTATTTACTGTTTTTAAATCTAGGTTGCCGGTATGTGTTTTAATTTATCACCAAATAATGCCACTTTTTACTGAGAAAAATCTGGCTTTGCTGTTCCTAAAACTGGGCAGCAATTTTGATGTCTCGAACAGGTGTATCGATGAGGTTGTTGAAGAGTTAGATTTTATTTCTCATTCAGCATCAGGTTCCATCATCAATACATTTAACAGTCGGAAGCACAATTGTGAGATTGACGAGGCTGTTGTGGTCAACATGGTAACAGAGCTTTGTGACGCAAACCCTGTCCAAAGACATCAGCAACTTTTCTATATATGGACTCGTTCACAGCAGCATTGAGTATTCTGCTTCTCAAGTGAGGATGTGATGATGTATTTAGTTATTTAGGCAATAAAACTATAGGTTCTAACTCAAAATTAAATTTAAATTCATTCAACGAAATAATGGAGCACTGGAAAATATTCACAGAATTGATTAACTTGGTGATGTGCGTAATTCTCAGTTTCTCAGTCTGTCACTTTAAGTCATTACTTTGACTGTTTTTAGCTAACGCGACATTACCACCATATGTGTATAATGTGATTATACACTAATTAAAACATACTTATGAAAATTAGATTCCATTTCTGCCAGGTCTGTTCTGCTAGATGCCACTACAAATTACACACTGTACATTTAAATGCAAGCTGGATTAGAATGACTCCCATTATGGATCTCTCCCCTATGTTCCCTAGGTTGGTCCAGCTAGTAGGGTTGAATGGTTGAAATATGTTAAGGGCAGTGCTCTTCTCAAAGACTGCTACTCTTAATTCAAACTGAAATTCAAATCTTTCTTCTGCAATGATGACAAAATAACAGTAACAAAAAACAGAAATATAGCGAAATTTGAAATTTGTCATTGCGGTTGCATACCACATCAACTGCCTCCAGTAAATGTAAGGATTTCCTCAGCCAGAATGAGAAGAGTTAGTCTATAGATATTTCAGTGATTATATTTGATATAAATGTAGGAATGTGAATCACAGATTTTTGAGAATTCAAAACATGAATTTTGAAAAGAAAAAAGTTTAGAAATCTTAAGTTATATGTTGATGAAACAAGGTCTCAGCAATCATGCAGTATTTCAGTAAAACTTCCTGAGTTTGTGCTTCTTTCATTAAATATGCTTTTTTTTGTAATTAGTAAGTTTTTGTCAACACCATCAGACACCATTAAAAGCTTAAGTATTCCTATTTACACATTTTATACTTTTGTAAACATAAGCAACATTTGGTGAATCAATTAATCCTCTTGTGCCCTGAATCCATTCATGCCTTCATCAGGGCATTAAAATCCTGATATGGACTCTCTGACTTGAAACATGTTGGTTTTTTCATGATTTCATAAAGGATTTTAATCATTATTACTGTCAGAGAAACGAAACAAAAAGAGGGCCTCTGAATCCTTTTAGACAATCAACCAACGCCATGGTCTTCCATTGTAAGCTAGACAATCATTGTTTTTCACCCACATTATATGACTTGATTGACACTTCGGAAAAGCATGGCAGTGGTCTGAGTACTCATGTAATAATGTTGCCGTGACTAATGAGTACCTATGTAATAATGTTGCATTGACTACTGATTACTCATGTAATAATGTTGCATTGACCACTGAGCACTCATGTAACAATGTTGTAATGCTTACTCGGTACTCATGTAATAATGTTGCAATGACTGCTGAGTACTCATGTAATAATGTTGTAATGCTTACTCAGTACTCATGTAATAATGTTGCAATGACTGCTGAGTACTCGTGTAATAATGTTGCATTGACTATTGAGTACTCATGATATTGCATTGACTGCTGAGTACGTCATGGGTTGGCACGTCAACAAGTTGATGGCTTTGCTGCTGATGTGTTCCCATGACATGATGGTCTCAAGTTTCATTCCTAGTTAACTAGCCAGCCAGCACTTTCAGTTTGTTTCAGACTTTCATCTCTTTTATTGTCCCCTATAGTATACTTTCTAAAGCTTTGATCTTTTGAAACTTTGGGCATCTTGCATTTTTTGATTTTTTCTTCTACTTTTACATCACTCTCACAGATAGCTGCTGTCATAACTACTATGAGCAGATTACATGTCAGAATTTAATAGAACTTCAATTAGTGAAGTTAACTGTGTTTAATTCGGTAACGTTTGGGTGAAATTTTATAAAATGCTTGTGAAATGGTGCAACAACTTTCATTGTAGAGAAAACAAAGGAGAGATCTTATACATAAATAGGTAGTAATTTAACATTAAAAGCTATATTACTGTTTATTGTGATCGTAAATTGTATTCAAGGCTCCATTTAGGGATGATTTCAACGGTTATTGTCAACACATCAAACCAAGTGTCACCACCTGATTTTATTTACATTTATAAACAAACATAACAATGTTACACTTAAATCAAACCCAGACCCACAGATGATGAACTATAATTATTTTTAAGAATAAAATGTTATTTGTTATCAACAGAATTAGCACATTTCTTTGTGGGGCATGTTTTTGCCGAAGTCTTGATCTTTGTGTCTAAGTAAATAGCTTGTCTTTGAAGAAGAAATTTTAACATAAATAATACCTTGGTCTCGAGTCAGGCTCAGATAATCAACTCACCATCAGACAGGTTCACTCAGGTCAGGTTTGTAGGTGCAGAAACAGGTTTAGACCCTTAGGCCCTTTTGGTCCCTTGGCTACGACCAGACAGTCCCAAACCTTTACTCTCCTCTATGTGATCTTAACTTTCCAGGCATACTTATGTCCACCCTTCAGCATAAACCCAGCATGCTACAGGGTCCAGTCGTGCTCACTCACATCTGCCACATGATGATCCATTGGAAGCCAATAGCTACCCCCAGGGACTACTACTTGTACCCTCAGAAACTGATTAGCATAGCGTCTGCCAGCTGTAGTGTTATCTGTTTAGCTTCTCAAGAAGAGACACCATAAAAATAGCAGGGAGGCCAACCTCAGGCCCTTAACAACCAGCCTTTCTCATTACCCCAAACCCACTCCACTCTAGAAGAAATGAGTGTGCAGAAAGCTGTATGAAGAGTAGAACACTTTAGTGCGGCATAAAAGTGGGCCTGATCTTTCAAATGGAAAGTGGTCATTTACTTGACCATTTAATAAACATGGCAAGAAGGAGGTGCGTCATTTACTTTGATGAGTAGACAGTGAGTTAAAAAGGGGTGTTTGATGTTTCTGGGGACTTTTCCATGTCCTTTCATAATGGACATGAAAATATTTTTTAGAAAACACTGACGTCTGCCCAATGCCCGATGTTTCTTTATGTTGCATCTTACCTTTCGGTAAGGAAAACATGTTTTGGCTTATCTTTTTCTGTCGCCACCAACATGAAAATGGAAATGGTCCCAATGTCTTGTCAAAAATATTTAATGTTATTGCTGCAAACACAGCTGGATCATACAGAGATCGTTAGAAATATCCAGTGATTTATATGTTATATGTTTAGATGTTCAAAACCGCCGGCCCTTGCCAAAAATACCCTGAGTATTCATGCTCATAAACGTTACCCATGAGAACCTATGGTGACACTTAGGTGTCAAACACTTTTAATGTGCTAGAATCTTTCATGTACAGCTTTATGTTTGACTTTAGCTCAGTAAGTCCCTATGCGACATATACTACACACCTTGACGTGGTGGTCATGTAAAAGTCATGTGACTATGACAGGATGGGACTTTCCACAAATAAAGAAAGTAGCTAATTTCAAATAGCTTGTATTCTGTTACTAAAATTATGTTTAAACCATTAGTTAAAACAATATTCTAATTCTTTAATAATGTGTCCAGTATTACATTTTACCTGCTCTGACCATATTTCTTGAAATTCATGTAAAACAAGTTACAAAAATGTCATGCTTTTAGCTTAAAATTAGTCATGGAAAGCAAATGTTTTTGTCACAATAACAATAATGGAATTAAGCTGCTCAATTAATGTCACTGTTTCAATTATTTTGAATGCATATATGGTGTGTTTTTCAATTCAAAGTAAATTTGAACAAATATAAACAGAAAATAATTTCAAATTATTTAGTTATTGGTAAAATATATTACGAAACAATTTTTGCATATCTGTAAATCAAAGAATAAAAATTTGACTGTCCTATGCTGGTCCCATTTTAATGTAATTGTTTTATTCTTATATTTTTTTCATGTATTTGTAGTATGAATAAGAATAAGCACTACACTCTTCAGAATGCACCCCTTCAGAGTTGACAGTGAGTTGGAGGGATGTGAAGATAGCTCGGATGATGACACTGAAGACCCTAATTACACTCCCAACAACAAAGATATGGAGAGTGATGAGTCAAGCGAGTGTGGTGATTAAGACAGTAGTGAATGAAATGATGTCGATGAGTACCACAACCAAACATAAACCCAGGGCAGCAACATACGTACAACCGGCCAAGGACATAAACAAGGATCTGAACAAAGAACTGTCCAAGGAAAGTTTCTTGGAGAAAGAAACCTTTTGAAGAAACTGAGTGCTCATTCAAAGGACCAAGTGTCACACCTCCAGACAATCTTCATAATCCCCTGGAGTATTTCAGCAAGCTCGTAACGCCAGAAATGTTTGTGTTATTGAAGAAACAAATACATTTGTACAGTGTACAAACATCTGAATATCACAACAATGTTAACACCAAGAACTGAAAATATTGATTTGCTTCTACCTGCACGTGGGTCTGGCCAGCTGCCAGGAAATCGTGCGTACAGTAAAAATGACACAAGGTGTCCCATGGTAGCTGACATATCACGCAACCGTTTTCGGAACCTGTTATCTCCGCATTTCACTGACAACACTGGTTTGTCGAACAGGCAAGCTGAGGATAAGTGTTGGAAGATCTGTCCATTGCTGGATATGTTTTGCAAACAATGCCTGGATATTACCCCAGAGTACAACTCTGTTGATGAGCAAATGGTGTCCTTCAGAGGGACTCACAGCCCAATTTGGCAGTATGTGACGGGCAAGCCCCACCCTTGGGGATTTAAAGGTCCCATATCATAAAAAAACAAGTTTTCTCTGGTCTCTACATATATAAGCTGGTCCTCCCTGAGCCTGCCAACTCCCAGAATGAGGAAAACAAGCAAGTCCTGCATGGTCTCTGCAGCCCACCCACTGGTAAAACGGCGCTCCTACAGGCTGTTCAGATTCTGCTCCTTTCGTTCCGTAACGGAAGGAGTCATTATCGTAGGCCGACCTCCTCTGCGAGGTGATAGGAGATATCAGAGAGGGGGGCGTTTATCCCCGAGGTGAAGTTTGGTGTGTCCAGCGGAGAGACAGCAGTGTTTCGCAACGTTGTCGCTCAGAGCTAGACACGCAATTGCTCTGTTGTTGGGTGTATAAATCAGCATAAGTGCCTATATTCTGTCCCAGCTACAGAACAACAGAAGAGACCGTGGTTGTGTTTCATTTTTAACGCCAACATGCCGGTTGCGGTTCGTGTTAGCTTGTATGTGTGTGCTAACCACTTACATCGGACTGCTTCAGTAACTAGGGTCAATACAAAGCTGGCTTTGCCTCGACACTGACCCTCATTAAAGGATCAATCTCAACCATACCGGACCCAGCAACTGCACCCGAGCCACCGATAAGTGTCGCCGCGGTTTGATAGTAACGTTAGTTGCCGACGAGTATGATGAAGTCAGCTGGAAATTGGCTAACTAGTTAGCTCCACTTCGGTCCGCTATGCAATGGCGTTTGAAGCGAGTTTGATGTTAATAATATTATGATGGAGCTTGGTTGTCACAGTAGAAAGTCTGGAAACATGTGCAGACTGGAGACAGAGACGATGCGAACAGTGTATAATAGTTTGGAGACTGCACTCAAAATAAGGAAACTGGTGGGCTGTTATGTTAACTAAAGTGTAACATGTGTTATGTAAGCTATAATTTCATGTTTCAAAGGTGAACATGATTAAATCATGTTGTCTTGGCATGAAATCAAACAACTAAACATTCATTAGATTCATTCATGTTGCCAGAAAGTGAGGCAATTAGGTTTCTACAGGTAGGCGGGAAAAGCAAAGCGACATCACGAGAATCGCGCAAGGAGACTTGGGAAGAAGATCCTCTTCGTCCTTCGCCATGCACATGGAAAAGGTAAGCAGAAATCAATTATCGTCCATCTTAATTCAAATGAAATACTATGCATACATGTCATCAGCAGTTAGTCCATTATTTTCAGTGATATTTGGCCACAATGATAGTTTGTTATTTATTGTTATTAGACTAAATAGCCGACGTCACCATGTGCATGTACCTCTTCGCTATCATGGCGGTGTTGATGATTACAAATGGGAAAACTCGCTGGGAGGAATAATAATTGTGGTGAATTGCCGGGAAGTGTGGTGTGCAGCGCAATTGTGTGCACATTGTTTAGTGTATTTTACAAGTGAGCATGAACGTTTGTGTTTATTTGCTGTGCAGCTGCCACAGTACAAGCAGGTTAGCCACCCGCCAGCTAATCACACAGTTGTGCTGCTGGTGGGAAAGAAGCCCCTTCTGTACGTCTGTATGTCTTTACTTTCTTGTGGATCTTAGCTAGGGATGTAAACCTGGGTCGGTACCAGGGTACCGTTAAGATTCTGGACCAGCGACACTCTTATCTGTACTTTTTGAACATTTATCATGACACTGTCGGGAAAGCAGCCTGTCAGTCTACCGTCTGACACACGTCCTGAGTGTGTGGGTTTGTTTAAGCTGCAGATAAAGCTAAAGGAAAGGAGAAAAGAGGGAGGAAATGAGAAGAAGTGGCAGCTAAAGTGACGGTGAACGTGTGGAGCGCCGAGGTCCGGTCAATTCGCCTGTGTCGGGTCGTCACGTGTTTGAAGCCTCGCACCGGAGGAGAAAACTCCGACTTTCAAAACGCTGAGGTGCTTGTGTCGTTTATTTTGCGGTAACCTGTCTCATACGTGACGGTGTGTCCCCGACGAGTGTGTGTCTGTGTGTGTCAGTGCTGTATACACACAGACACACAAGCACACACGGGGCGCAGCGTCGGAGCAGTGAAGTGAAACAACTACCTGCAGGTCACCTGAGCTGAGGTGAACTGTGAGTCAGAACAATAAAACTTTAAGAGTAAAAAAGCAAAATATTCATAAAGAACCATAGAAGGAGATCCGATTTTATCATGATGACAGATGTAGATGTGAGGCTGCCTAATTCCTCTCACTGCAGGTAGCCTAGTCCTAACTAATACATGGCTTCTGTTCTGTTGAAGCTGCATTACATGGATAGTTGCCTGGCTGTATGGATGGTGTGCTGCCTGCTAATTTGTTTGACATACCTCGCACATTGTTGACTTGCTAAGGGGTTTAAAGGACAGGTGTTCTTGTCCTTGTGGTAATAATAAAAAAGAAAAGGTTGAATCTTTTAACATTTTGTAGCGTCTTTGTTTTTACACTAAATTACATATTATAGTATTAAATTATGATGTCAAGATGGTAGAGGACAGTAATGTACCGACCACATACATTACATTTGTTAATTTATTATTTGTTTTATGTTTAAAAAAGCATAATGCAACTCGATTTTTTTGTGCTATAGTCATGCAGGTAACTAGTTTCACTTTTTACTGTGTATGTCTGCAAATTAAACATTTAATACATACACATTTACATTTTTCTCATATTCTAATCTCAAAAAGCACCTTTTTCACTACTTGAGTTTGCATGTCTGTCAATGATTACTTGCTAACTTGACCTTCATGGACATTAATTAATCTCTCTCTATTTATCACAGCAATTTGTCACAAAAGTGTCCTGTGTCCTCCATCCGACTGCAAGAGTGTGCTGTCCGACCACACCTGTGTCTGCCATTCAATTGCATTGGTGTCTGCATCTTTTCTGAAAAAGGTATGAAGTATGTGTGTGTTGGAGGTGGGGGGGTTGCTGCTTTTTTGTCCTTTAACTAACGTTTTCAGTGCAGGACTTTTACTTGTGACAGTATTTCTATAAACACATCCTGCGTGAGCTATGCAAAAAAATGCATAGTGAAAATTATCTCTCGATAGTCATATTGACATGATCATACCAGCATACACCTGCTTCACACAATCACACAAATATCCCGCTGTATATGTTTTGAACTTATTAATCATATCTAATTGATTGATCAATTCCTGTCTGTCTGTGAGCTAGCTACCTGTTCCACTTGTCCAGATCCAGGTCTGTTAGTGATTGCATGCTAACTTTCATGGGCATTAATTGATTGTTCTCTCACTTTATTTTTATAATTATAGCAATTCCTGTCCACAAGAGTGTCCTGTCCGACCACACCTGTGTCCTCCATCCGACCACAAGAGTGTCCTGTCCGACCACACCTGTGTCATCCATCCGACTGCACGAGTGTGCTGTCCGACCACACCTGTCTGCCGTTCAACTGCAAGTACTAGGTACTGTGATTCATTCTCTTAGTACTTTCGAAAATAAGGGGAAGCAGTGTGCTGTGTTTAGAGTTTGTCAGAAACTATTTTTGTGTTGTTGCTCTTGTAAAACACTGTTGCACTATCATTCGATTTGTGTTACTACCAGTGCATTGTTAGTCATTGACTAATTTGGAAAATACAATTGTATGGCAATATCTACCGTTTGTCTAATGTTTCTTTCTACTCTTGACACCAAGCAGTCTGTAGACTTTGAAACTTAGTTTGTTACTATTCACTGCAAACCTTAAAGTGTTAACACTCAAAAAGTATTCTTTGAATGACCTTAATTAAATCATGGAAAGTATTTCCATGTGATTAAAAGGCTTTTTTTCAGCATTAAGCAATTCTGTTGGGCCAACTTACTTTATTTGGGTTGGATCAACTTAATATACTGGTGTAATTTTACTACTATCAAATTAGTGGGTCCAATACTATTATATTTAGTCAGTCTCAGCCCTAGGAAACAAGTTAAATAAACCCTAATGAATTAATTGACCCAACACAATTAAATTGAGTTGGACCCAAACCTAGTAAATAAGTTTAATCAACCCTTATAAATGAAGTTGAACCCATGCAATTGCATCAAGTTGGACTAACACAATTGCTTAATGCTGAAAGAAAGCCATTTAATCATGTGGAAATACTTTCCATGATTTTTTTAAGTTCATTCAAAGAGTTATTTTTTTGAGTGTGTGTTGGGAAAAAACACAGCTTTCGCTAGCTGTTAGCCATTAGCTACATGGTAATGTTAGTAACTGTAACAACACATGCAAACAAACTAACATTATTTAGACACACTAACCATTCTGAAACGTCCTGCTGCAGCCGCAGAGTCTGTACTACTTCAGGAGACTCCCCTCCTCGGTCAAACTGGTTCGGTTGAACGAAAAAATCTCCGCGAGCCATAGTGTTACATCCACCATAAACATTAGCGCATGCTACCGTTAGCATAAGGGGCTTCCTCTCCCTGAGAGTGACGTAGCAGGCAAGGCTCCCCAAGTAGGCGTTGACAGATGGAGCTCATTAGCATTTAAAGGTGCAGGCACAGAAACAGAGTGCTGTGAACAGACCTCAGCAGAGCAACTTTTAGACAGCTGGAGTTCAGGACCATGGATGTGTTTGGGGCAATACATATCGAATACAGAGTTGTTGGACCTCTGACAGCTGTGTGAAATTGATGAAAAACAGTATAATATGGGACCTTTAAGTTTGGGGCCACCGGTCCTCCTCTGTGATTTTGCTGTCTATGAATGTGGTACTGGAAAACAAGGCCTCCTTGATGCATGTGTTACAAGGTGCGAGTACCACATGAGGTCACAGAGGTAGTACCTCTACCTGTTCTGGCAAACCATCATGTTAAGCCTCGTTAATACATGGTTTCTACCGCAATGACTGTAAACTACTTGGTCCCCCAAAGCAAATGAAACAAAGGAGCTTCCATGCAAAGGTTGCCAGTGTATTTGCTTCACTGAGGAAAGAAATCATTTCTTCTCTCAAATCTTACTTACATTACTTATTTGGCCTAGGCTAAACTGCTGAAGCTGCTTAAAAAATTATAATATGGTGCTGATAAAACAAAGGTTTTGTTTCCCTTTTTTTAGCTTTTTGAGAAGCCGTCCAATAAGACAGTGTTACTTATTTTCATTCAGCTTGCATATTTTGTGATGTCAAGCAAATCTGAAAAAACTATATGACATTATATGCTGTGGAAATGCAAAAAAAGGCAAATTTGTGTCATAAAGCAGAAACATTGTCAAGTTTATTTATTTTCAAAACGTATAGACCTTATAGGTTAAAACCCCCAATCCCTTATTAAAATATCGCATGGTTTCACAAATGTTGAATTACCAGGGACCCTCGTTCAGATATATTATGTATATGTTTATATATGTTATATGTTATGTATCCATGATGAAACACCATTGTCCCCTCCTCTTGAACAGTGGTCTGTTGCTTGTGAGCTGTCTTGCCCAAATGTAACATGCTTGCCCATTCTCTTCAACTATATGAGCTGACTTCAGTTCATATACATGTAATGGAAACATGATTTGACACACATTGTAGATTTGTCAATATGGTATGTATGACAAGTACAAATTTTAACATATCTGTGATTAGCAGAAAGGTAAAATGCAGATGTGGCAGGGTGGTTCATCTCATCTCATCCTCATTCCATCATTATTATGCACACTAGAACTGTGCCACTGGGTTGGAAGCAACGATTGCATATTGATTGTGGGATGGCGCTGTGCAAAACTATCCCGAGCTCTTCTCCTTCTTGGATACGTGCCTTCGCTTGGAGCCTGGCTCCGCGTCGGTGGTGTGGTCTAGTATGGAGTGACTGGCGTGTCCATGGTCAGCATGGCTGTCTCAGATGCTGTGTGGTTCAGAATGTGTTTCCAGGGTGATTATAAGGTGGCTCTGTTACAGTTTTATTGCAGTTATACGTTTATAGTGCATTATTGGCATTATATCTGCATCTGCTCTCTTACTTTGCAGCAGAGCTTTGAAGTAGGATTGTGGGGCGCTGAGCCATGCACAACAAGACTGTGCATAACGTGGAGTTGCTTTGCTGAGGTAGGCTTTGTCATTTTCATGCAGCCTTTGTTTAGCTGTCAAGTAACTAATCTTTTTCTTGAGTAACTCGTTGCTGTTGATAGTTATTGAGCTGCAACTGGAGTGGCTCACACACACTCCCGTTGACTGGGAGACTGAATCTCTACTTTCGGGGAGGTATGTGTGAATTTACCGTACTTCTAATTCAAAGTGTTTTTTACTTTTGGTAATTCTAGCCTTTTTTGTGGACTTGTACGCCAAGCTACACACTATGGCAGGTGGCTCATCCCAAATCTGGGCATATGATGCTGTTTTGTCTCTACCCACAAATGTCTCTATTATTTTCTGCATTGAACTCTGATTGACTCTCCTACTGTCACTACTATTGCAACTTGGGCTTAACCTCTGCTGTGCTCACTGTTATTGTTAAAAAAAAGCTGTGATTTGTGAATGGGTCGACTGGGGCCTGGCCCTGTAGCCCAGACTGGATTCCAGCGTGAATTATAGCGACACGTCCTTTAAAGTGACACATTCAGGAAACTTAATTAATTGAATTAAATAATTAGTTATAATCAGTTTATGATTGTTCAGTTGCAAAATTGAGTTTTTTACTATTCCTGTGTTAAATTGATTTTGTTCATTTTTTGGGGATGTTTCTTTTCCAGGTAAACTGTTTGAGTGCGTGTTGGTGGGGTGGAACTTTTAGGCACAATTACTTCCAGCTGTGATATTTTTTCCATCCATTTATTATCTGAAACAGCTTATCCTTGTCAGGGTCACTGGGGGCTAGAGCTGATTCCAGCTGACATTGGGCTATGGCGGGGTACACCCTGGATGAGTGCCATTATTTGGTGAGGTGTTGGGGTGGCTCTGCATCATGTAGGCACCTGCTTGTTCATTCTGTGTGATGTGCCATCAGTATGTAGCCCTCATTTCTATAGTAGCCAGGTTTCATGCCGACAAAATGTGCCTAGTAAAGGATTCTCAAGAGCAGCATGATCTATTGTGAAGCACATTTTTGGATGTAATTTTTATGCTTCAATTTTGTCATTTCAGCTGGTATTTTTCTGAGGCCTGTGCGAAAGTTAAAGCAACCAATGTCCTCCGGGACTGTCACAGATTGCTGCCTACTCTTCTCACACAACATGAAAGACAATAAATCAATTTAAGATCTTTTGTCAATATCCATGCCTATTGCTTTGGACTGCTGACATATTTAAGCCACTGGGTGAAAATATGTGCTATTGATGTGTAAAAATATGATCTGTTATATCTATGTTGGGTACAGAAATGTTTGTGTATCAACGGTAAATTTACATTTTACATAAAGGCATTTACACAGGGGCAGTCTGACAAGCCTGTGATTAATCAATGCCATTTCTCAATTATAGAGCACAATAACAACATTAATGTGTTAAGTCTGCCACTGACCAAAGAAAAAAAATCATTACTGTCTCCTTTTCTCATTCCATTCTGCTGTTAAACCTGTCATTTTCTGCCTGTAATTTGCTCCCACTTTTCCTACTTGTCTTTCATAAGACTTTACCATATTGTACAGGTCAGGCTAACAAGGCTGACACATTCAGTTTTAACTCTGCTCTCTCTACTGTAGGTCTCTCACTCACTTTTTTCACAAATTCTTTCTCTGAATTTCCTGTGCCAGAATACCTTCCCATGACACCACTTAAGATCCTCTCAGTTGAGTTCTACTTCCATCAAGATGCTGTCTGTAACAAGTTAATGCGCCACTACATGTGGTGACTCCATCAATTTTCAGCATGCAATATGTGAGATGAAATGGGTCGAAAAACTCTCTAGCCTGTATGTATGGGGTGCCAATTGTAAAGTTGCACATGCCTAAATAAACAACAACTTTTCGCCAAATTTAGCAACAAACCACGTTTAGTTGTTTTTTTGTTACTTTTGACCAGATTTACAGCAATATTTGTGAACTTTGTGATATAACTTCTCTTGCAAAAATATAATGTAAATGTAAAATCTAAATAAAAAATCGAAATCTAAATGTTAAATATTACATCTAAATATTACATTTAAATATATATGTTAAATCTAAATCTATATATTAAATGTTAAATCTAAATGCTACATTTTAAATTTAAATGTTAAACCTAAATCCAAATCTTAAATGTTAAAGGTCCCAATTATACTGTTTTTCATCAATTTCACACAGCTGACAGAGGTCCAGCAACACTATATTATTGCTCCAAACCCATCCATGATCCTGAATTTCCGTTGTCTAAAAGTCGCTCAAGTGAGCTCTACTGAAAGAAGGCTGTTTCTGTGCCTGCACCTTTTAATGCTAATGAGCTCTGTCTGTCAACGCCTGCCTTGCCTGCTACACGCCCCTCTCAGGGAGAGGATGCTGCTTATGCTAGCGGTGGCATGTGCAAATGTTTACGGTGCATGTATCGCTATGGCTCGCCGAGATGCTGTCGTTCAACCATACCAGTTTGACCCAGAATCGGACCCAGAAGGAGAGGCTCCTGAAGAAGTACAGACTCTGCGGCTGCAGCCGGACGTTTCAGAATGGTTAGTGTGTCTGAATATGTTACTTAGTTTGTTCGTATGTGTTGTTGTATTTACTACCATGTAGCTAATGGCTAACAGCTAGCAAAAGCTGTGTTTGTCTCCAACACAGTCTCCAAACTCTTGGACACTGTTCGCATCATCTCTGTGTCCAGTCTACACATGTTTCCAGACTTTTTTACTGTGACAATCAAGCTCCCTTGTAATATTATTAACATTAAACTCGCTTCAAACGCATTGCATAGCGGACGGAAGCGGAGCTAACTAGTTAGCCAATTTCCAGCATCTTCACCATACTCGTAGGCAACTCTAAATACTATCAAAACGTGGCGACACTTACCTGTGGCCCGGGTGCAGTTGCTGGGCCCTGTATGGTTGGAACTGATCCTTTTAAGAGGGTCAGTGTCGAGGCAAAGCCAGCTTTGTACTCGTTACTGAAGCAATCTGATATGAATTGGTTAGGACACACATACAAGCTAACAGGAGGCTTAGCCGGCATGTTGTCCTTAAAAAGGAAATGCAGCCACTATCTCTCCTGTTGTTCTGTAGCTGGGACAGAATACAGGCACTGATGTTGATAACCAACGACAGAGCAATTTGCGCGTCAAGCTCTGAGCGACGACATTGCAAAACACTGCTAGCTTACTGCTGGACACACTGAACTTCGCCTCGGCGATGATGGCCCCCCCCTCTCGGATATCTCCTATCACCGCGCCGAGAAGGCCAGCCTATGAAAATCTCTCCTTACGTTATGTAACGAAAGGAGAGAAAACGTGTCATAATATGGGACCTGTTACGTGTGCCTGGCGTGTGTTCTGCTGTGCTGCTTCTCTCTCTCTCTCTCTCTCTCCCTCTGTTTCAGGTAGCGCCCTCCTCACACCCTACCTGAGCACACCTGAGGGTAATCAGTGCTCTGGAGTGGGGGAGGTGTTATAAGAGCCGGAGTGTAGGGACAAAGGAAGAAGGATCACACATGGACTGCAGCAGCACACCTGAGGAGGGTTTTCTCCTCTCTACTCTCCGGCTGTTCGAGCGAGGCCGAGAAATTTCCCCCCATGCGCCTTTAGTGCCGGGGGGTGGTATTTTTGTATTGTACTCCTTTTCCAGGCCGGAGATCACCGGCAGCTCAGTTATTCGTCTCTTTTGTTTTAGGTTTAGTTATCGTTTAGGTAGTTTAGAGTTCAGGTGCGGGAGCGACGGCTCACTGCGCGGCTGGTCCTGCACCCTTCCACTTTTTGGTTTCCTTTTGCCGGGGTCTCCAGTCCCCCTTTGGTTTGTTCCTGGGTTTTCTTTCAACGGGGTAAAATAATAAAGCTGGTTTAATTGTGGACATTGTGTGTGGCATTCAGTATGTTACTTCCTCCGACCCCTTTTGAGCCATGGTGTTCAAGTTAAGTTCAAGTTCAAGTTCAAGTTCCTTTATTAGTACCCAGAGGTAGATTTTGTTTGCAGCTGCAGAGTCATTACCCATACATATGGGAAAACGTAGAGACACAAAACACACATCATCCAAACTCAGGACAGTGAAAGCTGGAAAAAAGAAGAAGAAAAAAAAAAAGAAAGAATCTTAAAAGTTTTAGAAAGTTCTTACAGGTCCTCTGTCATTCTGAGAAAAGCAGCAATAATCAATCATTTGTGCTAAATAAAGTAAGTTATCAGAGGAAGCTGTAACAGGACCTTTAAATCTAAATTCGTCAAAGCTCATTGACGCAAACAAGCACTCTCCGCAGTCTTTTTTGGGTTGTCAGATGGAGTGATCGTCTCTTCACCATGCTCTCATACTGCCTGCCAGCATGTCAACTGATTAAGCTGGAAAGCAGCAATACAGAGTTTCAGGAATGTGTCAATAACAGCACCAGTAGCCCTTTTCAGAGTTGTTGCATTATCGCCACAGCAGCGGTTCGTCAATTCTCCGCCATTTTCTGTTCACATAGATCCAAGCAGCTTGACGTTTGGTGGGTCAGGGTGTGTATCTGTTTACACAAAATGCAAACACTATACACTATATACAATATAAATACTAAGCAGAATGGAACTTAGTGGGTTTTGTAAGGTTCAAGATGAAGAGAGATAAGGTGCAGTTTTGATTACAGTTATAAGATTTAAATAATAAGTCATTTAAAATTAAATGTTGCTGTGAAGCATTGTACAGCTTGATGGCACCAGGTAGGAATGATTTCCTGTGCTGTTCTTTAAGGCAGCGGGGTTGAATGAGTCTGCTGCTGAAGCTGCTCTTAAGCTTGTCCAGAGTTTTGTGGAGGGGGTGAGAGACATTGTCCATGACTGCCAGCAGTTTTGCCAGCATCCTGTCCTCCACCACCGACGGCTCACTGCGCGGCTGGTCCTGCACCCTTCCACTTTTTGGTTTCCTTTTGCCGGGGTCTCCAGTCCCCCTTTGGTTTGTTCCTGGGTTTTCTTTCAACGGGGTAAAATAATAAAGCTGGTTTAATTGTGGACATTGTGTGTGGCATTCAGTATGTTACTTCCTCCGACCCCTTTTGAGCCATGGTGTTCAAGTTAAGTTCAAGTTCAAGTTCAAGTTCCTTTATTAGTACCCAGAGGTAGATTTTGTTTGCAGCTGCAGAGTCATTACCCATACATATGGGAAAACGTAGAGACACAAAACACACATCATCCAAACTCAGGACAGTGAAAGCTGGAAAAAAGAAGAAGAAAAAAAAAAAGAAAGAATCTTAAAAGTTTTAGAAAGTTCTTACAGGTCCTCTGTCATTCTGAGAAAAGCAGCAATAATCAATCATTTGTGCTAAATAAAGTAAGTTATCAGAGGAAGCTGTAACAGGACCTTTAAATCTAAATTCGTCAAAGCTCATTGACGCAAACAAGCACTCTCCGCAGTCTTTTTTGGGTTGTCAGATGGAGTGATCGTCTCTTCACCATGCTCTCATACTGCCTGCCAGCATGTCAACTGATTAAGCTGGAAAGCAGCAATACAGAGTTTCAGGAATGTGTCAATAACAGCACCAGTAGCCCTTTTCAGAGTTGTTGCATTATCGCCACAGCAGCGGTTCGTCAATTCTCCGCCATTTTCTGTTCACATAGATCCAAGCAGCTTGACGTTTGGTGGGTCAGGATCTCAATCACAACACTTTATAACAGCATCCATATGATTATAAACAGTCAGCAGGTACACGTTTAGATTAACAGGAGGACATCATGGCGTGTACCGCTACGCCTCTTTAGGATCCACAGCGGTGCGTCTTTACGCCGGAGCTTTAGATTTAACATTTCTATTTAACATTTAACATATAGCATTTATATTTAACATTTAATATTCTGATTTTGATTTAACATTTAAAATGTTGATTTAGATTTATATTGAACATTTACATTTAGAGTTAGTTTTACATTTAGATTTAAAATGTACCATTTAGATTTAGATTTTAAATTTAGATTTAAATTTAACATTTAGATTTAGATTTAACATTTAGATTTAGATTTAATATTTAATACATTTAGATTCAATATTTAGCATTTAGATTTAACATTGACATTATATTTTTACAAGAGAAGTCAATATCACAAAGTTCACAAATATTGCTGTAAATCTGGTTAAAAGTAAATTCACAGATGTTTTCTTTTAATGGGATTTGTTGCAAAATTTAGCGAAAAGTTGCTGTTTATTGTAGCATGCGCAACTTTACAATCAGCGGCCCATATGTATGAGGTCTAAAACCTATTGTAAAAAGCAATTCTGTGTGCATGTGCTTCTACACACTTGTTTACATGACATAAAAAGCACGCAAGAGTAAACCTGTAGCTACAGAGCAGCTCTGTGACCTGTGTTTCATCGTATTCACATAAATCTGTGCAGTTGTTTTTCCTTTTTGCCCCAATCACATGAGAAAAACTGCTAATTTCAGTTTCATTATATTGCAACAAACCAGGAATTTTTAAGTAGGTAAGAAAATACCAATTGTAAAACAACAAAAAGCAGACACAGCTAGCTGTGAACATGAGTGAGGACTTAGCAGCTGAAGAGCCATTTATATAATTTAGGAACTGGTAGAGACCAGAGCCATTTGAAGAGAGAGCTGGAGAGGCTCAATCAGAGAAAAGCTGCTGGACCGGACCACGTCAGCCCTCGCGTGCTGAGGGCCTGTGCAGGCCAGCTCTGTGGAGTTCTCCAGCACCTCTTTAACCTGAGCCTCCACCTTCAGAGAGTGCCAGTGCTTTGGAAAACATCCTGCCTTGTTCCAGTGCCCAAAAAAGGACATTGTGTGGCACTGGATGACTACAGGCCGATTGCACTGACTTTTCACATTATGAAGGTCATAGAGAGGCTGGTTCTAGCACACGTCAGACCCCTAGTGTGCCCATCACAGGACCCCCTACAATTTGCATGTCAGCCCCATGTTGGGGTTGATGATGCAATAATATACCTGCTGCAGGAAGCCTACCCCTCCCTGGATAGACCCAACACTGCTGTCCGCACCATGTTCTTCGACTTCTCCAGCTCCTTTAACACTATCCAGCCCAAGCTGCTGAAGGCCAAACTGGAGAATATGCAGGTAGATTCTCCCCTCGTCACATGGGTTGATGACTATCTGACGGGCAGACCGCAGTTTGTGAGACTATAGCCCTTCCTCTTCACCACCTACACTGCAGACTTTAAGTACCCCACTGAGTCCTGTCATCTGCAGAAATTCTGATGACACGGCCATTGTGGGGCATGTAGAGGGCGGGAGGGAGGATGAGTACAGAGACCTGGTCGGCAATTTTGTTAAATGGTGTGGGGAGACCACCTGCAGCTGAACGTGGCAAAGACGAAAGAGATGGTGGTGGACTTCAGGAGGAACAAGCCCCCAGCCTCTCCAGTCTGCATTGGTGGTTCAGACATTGACATCGTGGACTCTTACAAATACCTGGGTGTGGTGCTGGACAATAAACTGGAGTGGACCACTAACACGGAGGCAGTTTACCAGAAGGGCCTGAGCCGGCTTTACTTCCTGAGGAGGCTCAGGTCCTTTAATGTCTGCAACCGGATGCTCCAGATGTTCTATGAGTCTGTTGTCGCGAGCACCATCTTCCTCGCTGTGGTGTCCTGGGGTGCGGGCATCAAGGCGAAGGATGCAAACAGACTAAACAAACTCATTAAAAAGGCAGGGTGTGTTGTTGGCTCTAAGCTTGTCACCCTGGAGGAGGTGGTGGAGGACAGGATGCTGGCAAAACTGCTGGTGATCATGGACAATGTCTCTCACCCCCTCCACAAAACTCTGGACAAGCTTAAGAGCAGCTTCAGCAGCAGACTCATTCAACCCCGCTGCCTTAAAGAGCAGCACAGGAAATCATTCCTACCTGGTGCCATCAAGCTGTACAACGCTTCACAGCAACATTTAATTTTAATGACTTATTATTTAAATCTTATAACTGTAATCAAAACTGCACCTTATCTCTCTTCATCTTGCACCTTACAAACCCACTAAGTTCCATTCTGCTTAGTATTTATATTGTATATAGTGTATAGTGTTTGCATTTTGTGTATTGTACTGTTTCTAATATCAATATTTGCCCTTACCTTGTACTTTTGTATTTTGTATTTCTGATTGTATTGTACCGCTGCTACGATGATCTAATTTCCCCTCGGGGAATCTCTCTCTCTCTCTCTCTCTCATTATATGTGGACTATGCAGGTGCATAGTCCCACTAGGGGGCCGGCCTCAATACCTAAGGAGTGACCCACGGAAAAGGTGTAAAAAGTACCTGGCAGTTTTTTTTTTTGTAGCACCTCCACTGAGATTCCAAGCAAGCCAAGGCGATATGTACGCCCACTGATTGGTCAGATCTGGTCTCTGCCGATTGGTCAGATTGCGAGTTAGAGACCAGAAAAAGTTTGACTGGTTGCCCCTTTCTGAGGACAGCTATAATTTTGCTTTGATTTCGTGAATCATATTTCTACAGTAATTCCTACAAAAAGTCATTACCTCCTGAAAGGTCCGTGGGTAACCCTAAATCATTTTTCTCTTTGTTTTTCTGTTCAATTTAAAGCCATTCTTCTGCCTTTTCTGTTTCTCCAGATGAGGTTGGATGACTTGATTTGAAGTGAAAGGGAAGGAAAGAAGCAGGAAAGGGAGGAGATTCTGAATAAAAGAAAAGGCTTATCACAAAAGCTGATCAGCAAGGAGGATTTCAGTGCTTGATTGACTTCTTTTTTTTTTCCTTTTGTGATTTTTCTACAAGAGCAAACACAGCATTGTCTCCTGACAATTGCTTTACATCTACCAGAGTTTGATGTGGTGCAATATAAACAGCGGTGAAGTGAAAAGCTGTACAGATGTGTTACTATCTAAATTTTATGATAGTGTACATTTTTAATGTATGACCCTTAAAAACGATCCATTAAAGAAAGATTTGTCTCCTTAAGTCGTCTCTACCAGTTTGTCAAGTGTCAGCCCTTGCTCTTGTCAACCTGTAATATTTCACTCTTCACTTAATAATTACATCTCAGCAGGTCCTATGACAGGATGTCAATAGGTATTTCTAGAGATGCTAACTAAGTCTGCCTTACACATTAAACTGAAACAGGAGAAATATCCTCATTTTTAAACCATGGCTGTTGAATTTCTAGCATGCTCCTACTTTTCCTGCTGTCAAAAAGCGTCACCATCAGCAGGTTTGCCTTAGAATTGCGTGAAAGCTTGAGTCGTCCCTAAACACCGGGTGCCGGGTGATATACTCCACAGTAAGTGTTGCCACACACAGGTTTCCCTCATGTGGCCTCGAAGTCCTCCCAGCACCCATGTACCACCCTGTCACTTAGATTGCATTTGCTGTTCTCCTAACCTGAACAAACCAGACTTAACCTGACTGTAAATCTCACCATCATTTCCTGAGCAAGATTTTGTGTCATTTCATTCTGTTGAACATTTCAGGGACTCATGGTCTGTTTTATGCATGTTTAATGTATGCAGCTGAAATAGATCTTAAATGTTTTACTCTATGCACTCTCTCATCTGTCTCCCTTTTTTTTTTACTCAGAGAGAGTCTTATAACTTTGATTTCCTTTAGTTTTTTAAGATGAAGATCAAAAAAGGATTCTACTTCTCTTTGAACTAGTTAAGCAATAAATAACATCTCTTAGACTTTTATTGATGCCTCTGAAACACAGTTTATATATTTAGATTTTTAATTCTGATATGGCCTTGTGTGATATCAGATGCATAAACATAATACAATTTTCACACCCATGTGCTTAAATTAATGTGGTGGAATAACTATCTTTTTATTTTTCAGTATGTAACATCTGCCCCTTTACCATCATTGCAAGGCATGTGTTAATTTGTGTTAAATTAGACGTCTTTATCTCTCACTGGCCACCTGCTACTCATGTTGGTGTGCATGCTGTGTTGTGAAGCGGCACACATGAATGCACTATAGATGCCGAGGGCAAAAGATGTTTCCTCAATGAGGGATTCAGCCCTTGCTCTTTGAAGTGTGAGCCTGCTCTCTGCCGAACCTTTGAGTTGGAGGTATGAGAGAAACAGTTTTTCCTTTTCTGTCTTTCTTTATACTTTAATTACCTACAGAAGTTCATGGTTTCCTTTCACTAAAGTCCTGTAGTTGTATAGGTTGCTTTAGTTATATGAGGTCCTTGTCCGTGAAACCATGTGCCAATTAAGCCTTATGAAGCTTATTCTACATCCATAAAAACCTTAGCTGTGCTCCTTTTGCCTTCATCCCTAATAAAAACAATTCAGTAACATTTAATTAATGAAATGTTGGGACTGTTTGGATGTAGGTTTGGAAGTGGATAAACTAGTGGTTGCCCTCAAATGTTAAACAGTGACAGTTACAATTTTTTTTTAATTGTGTATGATGCTGATTTTCCGGACGGGCATTGCCGAAAAAGAGGGCTCAATGAGGTGATATAATTTAAAAAAAGCAAGTGACAGCTAAGGTACTTGCTTCATGTAAATCATGATTTATTTTTGCATTTACTGATACATCAACCTTTCCAGAACAGTCAAGCTGAATTTGTCTTTTGTGGTCTTTTCACTCTCTGAAAAACAATTCTCGCCTTTCCACTTCATTTTTGGACTTCCATAGCAAACACATAACAACATTTCCCTGACCTGGACCTACAGTGTTGTAGGGATGAATACTGGTACTTTATTATTGTATTAACACAATGAGATTTTTGATAAATATTCATCAGTACTGTGGATATAATGATTAAATGGGTAAAGGCATCTGTTAGAACAAGTAGAACAGTCTGGTAGGTTCAGAAAATGACTACTTTAAAACCAGGCAAAGACAACACTTATGGTGTATCACCATATAACCAAAGTCTAACATGATATATATTCTCATATCACCGTAACAATATAATATCGATGTATTACTCAGCCCAACCTTAACCATACTGCAGTTGCCCATTATGCAGAAGGCAAGTATTTTTATAACAATAGTATTAGAGGTAAGCTGAAGTTCTGCACATCAAATGTCTACATTTTTCTCTTGCCATATGGTTAGACTACAACCAAGAGTGGTATAGCGTTGCACAGTGTAGTGCTCTCAGAGTGTAGACTGAGCATTAAGGAGATGCTTAATAGTGGTACAAGTAGGATCTTAGTCTGGGTGTTGTTGGGGTACAAAGGCAGGGCAGGTGTGGTTATTGGTAATCAATTATTACTAACAGTATTTATTAAAATGACTAATAGTAACTAAGAAAATTAATAATAACATTGTTAAATCAATAAAATGGAACACCACCATGGAATCAGGGACCAATAACCAGACTGGAAATCAGTCTCAAAAGAAGGGTTCACTTTAAATGTAAATATCTGTAAAACATTTAGAATTAAAAGAATGGTGATGTGATTTGTTGTTTTTCTAAGGTTCTCCATGCATCCGCTCCTGTGCTGGAACTGACTGTTTCAGCCAATGGGAGAAGGGAGTTTCAGCCTGGGGAACTGTACCAAACAGGCGCCAGACCAGTAAACATTAATCCAGTTATTTTGATTATGAGAGACTAGCTTTGTGGATGGTGTGGGACAAAACAGACAGAAATTAAATGTCTAATAAATTAGGTCATTTCAGGTCTCCAAGGCTTTTTAGAGTATTTATTCTAGTTTACACTTTTCTAGAGTTACTTCAAAGATCAGTTCATACAAATGAAAATTAACTAATTCATTAACCATGCTCAACAAAGTTGACAGTCCCCAAAAACAAAATATTTTATGTTCATTTTTTTTCTTTATACTTGTATATTTCCTCTAACATAATTGAATGCCTTCTGTTGTTGTTGCTGTTAAAGTGACTGTTGCCTGTCCACTGTTGATTCTTAGCTGGCAATGCAATGTTTTGGGTTGGCCCTGTGACCAATAAGAGGCTGTGCTCATTAAATGTCGACCAATCAGAGGTAGCGCTGGGTTGTTCTTTTAAATACAAGCAGTGGAATCTATAACATCACAGACATGAAAAATTAAT
Source organism: Sparus aurata (assembly GCF_900880675.1). NCBI lineage: Eukaryota > Metazoa > Chordata > Actinopteri > Spariformes > Sparidae > Sparus > Sparus aurata. Next base: position 36,064,827 of record NC_044187.1, on the reverse strand, counting down.
CTCTTCCTTTTAAAGCTGAGTGCCGTAAAACAGTGCATTAACTATCGTGGGAGTTAATGACGCCCATGTTCAGGTTCATTAGTTACAAACGGATATGATTAGCTCGATATTCACTAAAAAATTAAGAACTTCGGTGAACTTGCTCATTCATCATGGTCACTGGTTATTTAATTGGTTTAGACAACAAAATAACTCTAATTTCATGGAGAACAAACACAAGAAAGGTAGTCCTGTGTTTCTGTCCAAAGTAGTGGACATTCAGCTTAAAGTACATCTGATCTGGGCACTAACGAATATAGCCCCTACACCAACATCAGTATGGCAGTCTCTCCCCACCAGCCTGCCCTCACTGCCTCCTTAGGATGAACGATGGAAAAGCTGTTGTGCTCATAAGACAGAAGAAAATTACCTCACTTTCCTCTGCTGCTCTTTGATCCCTTGCCTTCTGTCTTATAGTTTTTGTCACATTCTTACTTTCTTACAGGGGTTAAAAACATTTATCATGCATCTATCTGAAAATGGAACAGGAAAAAGGCAGCAAATACCAAAATTAAGCAAAATATTCTGTACAGCCTGGCTGTACAGGTGGGGAGTTTTTTAAAGGGGTCTTTCTTTGCTTCAGTGAGCTAAGTGGCTCGCTGACTGCTACAGGGGTAAAACAGACCAAATTCTAGGTCTGCTCCAAGCTCATTAAACCCAGAGCCAGCCTCTTGCATGGAAGCCTAAAGGCCTCAGTGACTGCAAGTGATAGAAGGAGAAAAGTGATGTAACAGGCTTTCTTTGTGCACCCGAATTTTGGCTGACACTCTTAAGGAGTCATCTGAAGATGCCGATGGACATTTCCATCACCTAGCACAACTGTCATTGTGTGATCTTTTCACACAGAGCCAATTGTAATTGTGTTGTTGGAGTTGTTCATTGGTTTTCGTCCTAAGGGGAGAATCACTGTTTAACAGAGTAATGACTCTTGACTTAAAACAATGACAAGAGCAGCAGAGCCACACTTGGAACCTCAAAAGCTGATAGCAAGAGTGGAGACTGTTTTCCCAAAGTCATGCTGAGTGTGACAGTGTCAGTGAGTTTCTTCAACTCTTTAAACCTTCTTGATGCAATAAGGTTCAAAGAGTTTTTATAACTAAAGACCTTGCCCATTAATAATTATGTTTAGATGTTTTCTTTCATGTAAGAAATTATCCTGCAGATTATAACTACCATAGTAACTAAGAAACTAAGAGTAGCTAGTTAATTTAGCATGACTTCACGGTGTAGATGTATCGAAATGTAAAGTAGTTTTACTGAGTCACTAAGCCAACTCACGGTTTTGCTTCTCTCACTCCCTGTTATGGCCATGGTTATATTTACATACATACAATGACTCCCTAAACAACAGTTATCACTGCTACCAGTCCACTTGACTACTACTACTTGACTTGACTACCTGACTTCCTCCTTTATTTCTTTTTCGCCTACCAAGAAACAACTGAAGGTTTAGAAAGTTATATTTGCAATGAGGGATGGGTACTGAAACCCGGTACTAAACAGGCCCCATCTACCGTTATGCTAGCAGGAGCCCACACAGAATTAATTCAACTATAGAAGCCTGGGTTGACAACCGTTGGTGATAATTTGTCAGTTGAATGTTTTGCTATGCGGTCATAAATTCTGTTTGACAGGGTGAAAGCGTCATTCAAACTGTCCTTCAGAGCGTAATACAATCCAGCAATTAGGCAGCTAATTTAGCTATTTTCTGAACAACAGCTTGGATGATGCTTTCACCATTTCAGACAAGATTTATGGACACATAGGCAAATATTCAGAATTAACGGTTATTAACCTATGAATGTATGTATATAGTGTCGTCATGCTGAAGACTGCAGCATGCTCATACGTGTTACCCGTGTTACCACTGTATTTTTTAAATGTTGTTTTTGTGAGTAATAATTTAATTAGTTTTACATTTCTTTCATTTAGAGTCATTCCTACTGAACTGATGAACATGGCTGGTAAGACATGTAAGAAAATGTCCTAAATAACTGATTATTTGATTTGTAATGACAATATACTAGTTATTCATTATACTTATATTCATTTGTTCAAAATAGTGCTGGCTCAGCACTTAAGGATGCTTATACAGAGTACAAGAAAATAAAGCAAAATGTTCATTCTGTTCTTAAATTGTGAGGTTTTTTCTCTTAAATAGGTAAACAAAAGAACCAATAAGAGTGACATTATACCAGATCGATAAGCAGTATCAGTAAGAGTAGTAATACCATTAAAATTTGAATGATATCCATCCCTATTTACAATGTTTACCATTATTAGCATTTGCTCATTTAAACTTCAATCTAAATACAGCTGAGGCTAGTTGAACTGTCATAAGTTTAGCAGGTATTATGACATAAATCAGGACGTACTGGACTGGGTGAATTTGACCTGCTGATGTTGCAAGATCAAAATGCAATCAATCAACCAATCAATCAACCAACCAACCAACCAACCAACCAACCAACCAACCAACCAACCAACCAATCAATCAATCAATCAATCAATCTTTATTTGTATAGCACCAGTTCACAACAAAAGTTATTTCATGACACTTCCCAATTTAAACAAGTCTTGACCACACTATTTAAAGTAATTATCTGGCCTATGACTGATGAAGACACTGGGTGTTGGTGGCGACATTCCGAGAAAAATATCACAGACGGCACACAGTGACGCGTTCACACAGCAATAGTGACCAGAATAAGTTTGCCTAATGTTGGACAATGAATAAGTATGTGCTAGGGTTGGGCCGATGGCTGACAGCCATGGACTACTAATCCCTGACCATCGTAACATCGTGATTTAAAAGGCTTCCCTCCAGAAAGCACAATCAGAAAGCTTCTGAGTAAGAGTTGTTGTTTGTGATGTGTGGAGAGAGGAAATAAGAATAATTATGTTGCACCTCAATGCACATTATGTATCCATGTCCTGTTTATTATTTTCTTATTAACCAGCTCAGTTAAGCAAACCCAAGACACAAATTTGTGGCAGCAGCAGCTGTTTCTCTCAGTAGTGGCATTTTTATACTCAGTTTTCTTAGCTCAACTTCCTTGGCTAGTCAGCCAATGTTGTTCTATGCTAATTAGGCTGGACAAAGCTAAGTAACGGACATGTGGTGGAGAGACTATGATGCTTTTAAACCTGGCACAGGGATGTTTGTTGGTGGTAACAGGAGAGTTTCCTCTGCAGGGTGAGACAGTTGGAGATTCATGTCAGAGCAGCGGTAAAACAGCAGTGGCTAGAGTGGTGAGCTAATATGTAACTGCTGCCTTACAACAACACTGAGGGGATACGCTGGCTTAGACTCATAAACAATGATGTCATCGTCCATCACAATGTTTCACTGTAGACACCGTCATATGCCAAGTCAGCAGAGGCGCCCAACCCTATGTACATATATAACATTAATTTTATAGAAACCATTTTTGATTCAGCAAATAGTAATGACTTTCAAGGGGTCACACATGTGCCAATTGCACATCAGGAGCAATTTTGGGGTTCAGTATCTTGCTCAAGGATACTTCGACATGTAGCTCAGTTCCGCTTTGAACCAGCGACCTTCCGATCACTCGTTGACCAGCTCTACCCACTGTGCTACAGCCGCCCAAACCCCCATGTTACTTTGTTACTTTGTCACTCTGTCTAAGAGGTTCAAGAATTAACTGCCTTAACTGTTCCTACTCTGCATCTCAGTCCTCTTTAAAGCCCAGGCCTGACACATTTTACTTTACGTAATGTACACTAGCCTGCAAGACTGTATAACACTGCTCCCCTAAGTACAACTGAGTGGATCAATGCAGGCATTCATATGAACCATTACAAATGCTTACATCAAAAAGACCTTAAGTATTAAGAAGTGTCAATTCTTGTTTTAAGACAAATAGACAATTTCAACAAAATAATACACTGGAGGAAAAATGATCACATCCTTGGTCAGGCAGTTTATCAATATAGCCGATGTCTCGATCTGTATCTGCTTCCACTGTCTTTGCTATTTTTATGTATGGTGCTGTGTTTACTGAAGAGGGGCAATGCAGGGACAAATATCCATATCGTGTGGGGACAAAGGTAGCTAAGGGCTGTTTTTAGGGAAAAAGGTGACTGAAGGCTTTTTTGGTTTGAAAAATATTTCTCTTTTGGATCCTGTGGCATTTTATGACAATGCACTGTCATTGATCCTTGATTTGAATCCCTGCACTGTAGATGGAAACTAGCAGAAGTTATATTTAGAGTTGACATTACAGATGGTTGAGCTTGAAGGACAATAAGCTGTTAAAATTCAGCAACTTTCCACATATTTAAGACATTATGTACTGACAGCAGTGATACTAAGTGTTTAACGAAGATTTCAACAAATAGCAGTGTTTTCAAATTTTTTACAGCCACAGAAAGTGCAACACTAACAGAATCTCACCACCACAAATAACGTTCAATTAGTATTTTTGACGTTATTTGTTACTGAATGTAAACAGTAAGTAAAAAAAAACAAATTAAGACAACACATCTTCATACCTAACCCAAGAAGGTCGATTACCCAATAAATCCTCCAGCGTAGGCTGTTTAACAAAACCATCTAAATCCAATTCCATTGTGCCACTAAATGAAACAGTGTCTGCCAGAAATATGTGAAACAAATGAACAAAGAAACAAACTGAATTAATCCGACGTCAAACACAAGGGAAAAAGATCCCGGACGAGCCCCCAATTATGTTATGCCCAGGCCTAGGGTATAGCAGAACATAACATAGTGGTCGCTCCCTTTTTCCCACTCCCAAGAATACACCACCAAAAAACCAACGGATGCAGTCCAAAAAACAAGGGGATTTTATTTACCCAAACCAAAATAGACTTCAGGGTGAGCAATACCTAAAACAATAAACAAAACAAGCTGGGTTTTAAAACTTACTTTCCTAACCCAAAACAAAAGTCAACAGAAATACAGGTTTTCTTACCTCACTCCTTAACCAAAAACAGGAGAAAAAGGTGCACAAAGAAAAAGGCTACTCACCCCTACTAAAAACTGGACTGAATAATATATATTAACAATAGTTACAATATTTACAAAGGAGATGCAAAATCTCTGCAACAGCCACAACGAACATCAATTTCCAAGAGTCACAAAATCAAGCCAGCGATGTGAGTGAGAGAGAGAGAGAGAGACGCCAGGTCTGCTGCAGGCTCCACTTTTGAATGTCCCAGTCAGTTCCATTCCACCAGTCAGCAGCCTCCAGGATTTCAACCAATCGGTGGCCTCCATCTGCACTGGTACCTTTTTGGGACACACAGAGTAAGACAGCACCCCCTCTTGACAGGGAGGGCGAAAGGGGTGCGCAGTGACATTCTGACACCCCTCCATTGCGAAACACCACCATTCTGAAACACCCCCACTCCCAAACACTGCTGTTCCGACCCTCTCCTCAAAACACAGCTGTTCCGAAATTAGACACCGCTGTTCTGAAATTAAACACCGCTGTTCTGAAATTAAACACCGCTGTTCCGAAACTGATTTTCAAGTTTACATTACTTCCTACATCAAACACTGCCGTCCGCTCACCGGCCACACTCACACAACTAATTTTTTTTTATTGCTAACAGGCCTATGTCACTACCTTCATTCATTATGTAGTATATTTTCGCTTGCAGCAAACACATTTAAACGTTTGTCTAATCTTTTTACACGCGCTATCCGTGGTGCTGATATCCCCACTTCCAGCCGCACTCGCACAGTTCGGCTGAACTCTGGCTTGAGCCCACTTCACCCAGGCGCGAGCCTGCAGCCCCCGCTCCTGCTGACAACAGACCGGGGGAGAAAACAGACATTCCTTTGCTCAGAACCCATATCAGGCTGTGTCTGAATATGCACGAAGATCGGTATAACGCATTGGAGCAATTTTCATATTTAGCATTATAAAGTAATTTCAATTCAACATAGCCATTTGTCCAGCTGAAGCATAATGAGCGTTATGTCATTAATATGAAGTAGGCTTGTTTTGCGGTTAATCAGCCACATGATCCGTTTGAACCCACAAAGGAAAAAAGGATAAATGCGCAGCCTCCGTTTCCTTTCTGATCGTGTCCGTTCGGAGTGGGGGGGTTTCAGAATGGAGGGGTTTCCCCAGTAGACTTTTTGAAATAGCGGGGTCTTTGAAAAAAAGGGAAACCCCGCCATTACGATGAATTGAAGTCTATGTTCGGAACAGCGGGGTTTCGGAAAGGCGGGGTGTAACCGGGAGAAAGATAGACAAATACACACAAGACCAAATATACAAATCATGACCCCCAGGGTCATAACAAATCCTTATGTGTCAGTATTTGAGGAGTTGGGAATAAAACAAAAAAAAACAACAACTTTTCCTACAAACAGCACCTTTAAATAAATTTGTAAGCTGAAATAAATCACAACTGACTTTTGGTTCCACACTGGAAGGAAATAGCTAGCTTGGGTGAAAGTCCTGTGCATGTCTAATACAACCATGCACCCAAACATTCCCCTTATTTGGACTTTGTCACCCTTTATACGACTTCACCTGATTTCTTGCTTTGCTGCCTTGATAATAGCCATGACCACTAGAGGTCGCTTCTTAAAAACAAGCATCAATATGGGTCGTAATAAGCTGCTTTTGTGGTCGATATATGCTAGTTTTTCTGAGGACAGCGTGAATTTAGATGTTTCTTTTTTTGGAAACCAATGAGAAATTTCTATTTGGATGCATCTGTAAATGTTTAATATATTCTGAGTATGTTGACATGAGAAAGCTAGGTCATTTGGTATTTATTATTGGTAATATTCAGACAGTTTTCAGGTGGGACAGTCATGTATTCATTTATGAGAAATAAACTAATCAAGCTTAAACCAAGATTGAAGTTTTCTACATTAAATCAATGATAACTAGTAATTTCAAACCAAGGAAAAGTTATTTCATTACATCAGTTTTAAAGATGTTTTGTCTTGAAATCAACATCTTTTACTGTAAACTCAAGACAAATAATAATTACATGAGAAATTGTTCCTCCCAATTCCATTGTAGTAAATGCCAATATATTGTTCTTTCAAGGAAACCTTCGAGACTTTATTCGAAAATTATTAGGACCTAGTTAAAAAGGTTAGGAAATCGTAAGCCAACTTTTATATATTAACTTTGACTGTTAAATTAACAACATCAGTACACTCCACATCATTTCTTTGAGTTTTTCTCCTCATAGAAATGACAAAGACAAAATAGCATAATGGGGATTGGAGTGGAGTTGAAGTGATTCAACAGAAGACAGGAATGCTGAGGCTGAGGAAGAAAAAGACAGACTAGAGGCCTATAATGGGTTTGTGTTCAGACCTGAAAAAGCATAGATATAAGATAGAGACTGAGTTGTGAATGAGATGACTGAATAGAAAGACAGAGAGCCCATCCAGCTCAAACCCATGGTGGATTCATTTTAATCATGACTCTATCGTTCCTCCCATTTCGTGGTTATTTCTGTAGCAGGAATATTGCTATATAACCTTTCAGACTGCAGTCAGCCCCCAGCCGCTTCGATAAATAATCAATGAGCCTGAATTATGCACTAATAAAAAGGCTTCTCATTTTGGATTATTTTATTATTAAAGTTTAGATATTTCAAAGTTTTCCTGGGCACTCGGGGTAGATGTTTTGGTCAAATTTGCCACATGCAGATTCAGGATAAAGCACAGGATTTATTATGGTATTTGGTATGTGGTTTTAATTCAGTTTTTTAATTCACGAGGACTTCGATATAACATATGACTAGGGGCTAGCTCCTAATTCTCAGTCACCTTTTGTGTTGACAAAACAAAAGATGTAGGTAGCACGGAATCATGGGAGTGGCTATCTTCTTTGGTAAACAACTTGTTGCTCTCTGTTTGCAGAGCAGAGAGAGGCACTGAAGATGAGGCACTTGAGAACATGCATTAAGTCTCATCCTTTGGACGGTCTACATGTAAAGCCTGAACTGAGTCCTTCACAAAGAAATCCAATAGCATTGAATGGTGAATGGACTGTACAAACATAGTGCTTTGTTTAGTCTTAGTGACCACTCAAAACACTTTACAACACAAGTCAGCACAGACCCGTTCACACACATTCATACACTGGTGGCAGAGGCTACCATGCAAGGCACCAGCTGCACATCAGGAGCAATAAACATTCATACGTCATCACACTGATGGATGAGCCACTGGGAGCAATTTGGGGTTCAGTATCTTGCCCAAGGATACCACTATCTAGACTGCAGGGGCAGAGAATCGAACCACCGACCTTCTAGGTGATGGACAACCGTTCCGACTAAACGACTTCAACAAATAGTCCAACAAAGTGAGACAGTGAAGGTCCCATTGTCACAATTCACTCTCATACAGCCAATAACAAGTGGTTAATACGTGCAGATTACTACAACTTATTACACAGAGCCCCTTAAACAACTTTTGTTTTAGTAAAATTATGACAAACCAAGTGACGTACAGCAAACCTTGGGAAGTGTATTCTTGCAGCATAAAAATATTGTGTGGTTTTTGGCACCCACAGATAATTCACATTAATCAAGCACTCACATTAAAAGACTATTTGTATAACTGAAGGCTGATTTTCTTCAATGCCTTGGAAGCCCATTACTGAATGTGAACATGCAGTAATTTGCACGTACACTCTGTTGCAGAGGTAAGTCAAGTTACCTAAATTTGAATAAAGAAGGTCTTAATGTGCGACGTGGTTTTAAAAACAAAGCAGAAGTTGATGAATTGCGTCTTTTATTTTATCCTGAAAACATCCATCAGTCCTAGGTGGCAGCATTTCCTCATCAACTGAAAAACTGCCTTTTTAAACACTGTGGCACATTTAGCCATCATATGAAGTGGACATGTATGAATTTCATAATGACATCAGATGAAACAGTGGAAATTCCCAAAACGTTGCTGCTCCGGGATTATGCGTCCTCTCTCTTTGTACATTCCATCTCAAAGAGATCATGTAATCTCAGAACAGCTTTGTGTGTCTAACTAGATGCATATTGCTGCATTTTCTCCCCCAACTGACCAACCCATACTCCACATCTCTCTCAGCTCTCATCAGTGCTAATGGTGGAGCCAAGAGAACCATACAGAACACACCATATGCTGCTCCCAGTAATCGGCTCATTAGGTGCCAGCCTACTTACTCTGTGCCTGAATGGAAATGTGAAAAATCATAGACAGCCAGATGCCTCCTGTACACTTACATATGTGCAAACAAACAAACATGCACACACAGAAATATCTGCTGCATACACACTGTATCCTTTTGCACAAACATTTGGTTGCAGTACACCATTACATGCATTAAGCATGGCCTGGTATATAATTATATCACATTGCCAGTCTATGTGACTCACATCACTCTATCCTCAGAGTGCTGTGGAACTTTATGTTTAACGCCTTAGGGGCCTCATTTATGAAGGTTGCGTATGCACAAAATACAGTTTGTGCCACTTTCTAAGCAAAGTTTGGTATGTAAAAAACAAACTTGATGGGAGAAGTGCAGTACTCAAGGACACTCTGACCCACGCGTGCGATAAATAAACTGGAGACATGAGAAACTGTGGCTGAAACAAAACTGTTACACTTTGTGGTGTGGGGCAGGAGGCAGGACCTAAAAGCGGACAGCGAGGCAGAGGTTGAGTGTAGGCAGATTTATTGACAATTCAACAATGGAATATGCAGGGGCAGGATGTCACAAAACTCCAGCTGGAGAGTCCATCGGAGAGGGGAGAGATGTTGGAGGAGAGGTTGCTCAATGTGGCGCTGGAGGACCAGGTGTAGTGTTGAGGCTCAGGTTGAGCTCCAGGCAAGGGTGCCGGCTGCAGAGGTGCTCATAGCTGGGTTGCAGCATGTGGAGCCACTGGTGGCTGGGATAGTTGGTGAATGCTGGAGGAAGTACAAAAGAAGGTTTCAAGTAGACATTTAATACACAGACAAGAGGCTTACTGAAGCAACTAGCTGGAGCCATATACCACATTGATGAAGCAAAATCATCTGGCAGCAGGTAGCGTAAAGACTAAGGCTTTTAAGCAGGCACTGACTGCTAACCTGCCACTGGTGTGTGTGTGCGTCCCCAGGCCCAGTGATGCAAGTGTAATGGAGTTAAGGAGTGTGATTCCACTTGCCATAAAAACTCATCACACAACACAGAAACTTGTTTGTCCTATGGTAATTAAATGCAGCACCCCTGTGGCTTAGGGTCAAGCACCCCGAGGGGTAGCAGCAGTCGGACCTCGCTGTCTCCCTGGTAGGTGCATGAGCTATGAGCTCCGCCATTGTTTCATAATAATGACTTTAATTTTAATTCGAAGAGGTGGTTTAAGTTGTATTTTAAAGCATATCGCTCCTAAACGGCCGAGCACGTCCTTTTCCATGAAAAGTTGACGGTGTTTTTCTCTTAATTGTGTTTACAAAATGGCTAGTGCTGCACGTGTTAGCTAACCTGCACTTTCTTGTCATTTTACACTTTTCAGACGTGTATGTGTGTGTGTGAGAAGAAACTGGGACTGACTGTATTATTAATTCCTCTGCCTGGTACGCTTTGTATGTTATTGTATGTTCATTTTGAAACTAGTTGAGCAGTCGGACCTCGCTGTCTCCCTGACGTGTATGTGTGTGTGTGTGTGAGAAGAAACTGGGACTGACTGTATTATTAATTCCTCTGCCAGGCCAATGTCCAGAATAAATGGCGAGATTGCCAATTTTGCAGGTCTTCTTAGTCTATTAAACTACACAACGCAATGATAGAGTACAACACCGCTACACAAGCACAACAAACAAGAACAGACACCAAAAACACACAAGTTCACCACAGACTTGACAGGTCGAAACAAAAACAGCAGAAATGGTCTGAAATTGATACCTTTGTGTAAAATAAGTAAAAAAAATTACTTTTGCAGGTATTAAAAGTTATTAAAGGTATTAGAAGCCATCCCGAAAAATGAATAAACATCCGTTTAATATTTTGGATAATAAACTCAAACTAAGATACATTTTTAAGCATAAACTCCTCAAAAATCGGACAGATGGATGGTTGAGCTTGTGCACTCACTTCAGATGGGGTGCATGCTAATGCCTTTAGCTTTGCAGCTCCAGTTCAGATGTCAGTTTAAAGAGGGGGTGTAAAGGAGACATTTTTAAAATTAATTTGGAATTTTTGGGTGAACTTTAACAATATATCTCATTTGTTTAATCCATAGTCAAGCAGAAATGAAATTTCAATTTGTGGTTCTGGGTCATTTCTTTACAATCTACAGCTCACCCATCTGCCAAATACTTCTGTGCAGCTTCTTAAACTACTGTATAGTGCAGGTCAAGATTTATGGTCACTGAGCACATAGTCTCTGTGCAGGCATGATGGTACCCAACCTTGCAACCCCACGGTGATGACATGACTCAGTAAAGTACTGTGACTCCCTTTATAATCACAAATTGTTGTGTTTACGCCTCTATGAGTAAAACTGTAACAAACAAGAAACACCATGTAATTGATAGGCATTCAAGGTTTTGGTGAGCATATTTCTGTTTTCGCCTTCCTGCTTTTTGTCGTTAAGCTAAGCTAGGCAACCGCTCTTTGTTTATAAGATTTATAAAAAAAGATAAAACAAAGATAAAATTAATAACAATGAATAATTAATCATTTCAACTCATTCTTGAAAAACAATGAATAAACACAGTGTCCCTTTAATGCAAACATCAGCATCCCTCAATACTTAAAATATATTGTATTAGTCCACTTCTAATTGCAATATACTCTTATCGTAACTTATTATTTTTTTTATTATCATGTACCATTAAACTGGATTTTAGTCCAAGTTCAGTATTTGCTCAGAGCTTCCTGTCTTTGTGTTGTTTATTAGACACTGAAGGATGATTTAAACTTTTTCATCTCAGAATGAGACACCTGTGAGCTCTCGCTGTGTTCAGTCTATATCTCTCATAGAAGCAGATTTCATAACCATAACAGAATATACAAAAATAGTTTATTTTCCTGTTCGTTTCCTGCAGGCCTGGTGAAAGGATCAGATGAGGGGCAGTTTTGCTACAGCAGGTCATGACACAGTTTGCTGTGAGCTTGCACAAGTAAAATTAATTTAGATGCATAGATATGATGGAGCTGAACAAAATAGCTCTGGCTTCAGATGAAATGATACAACTTGAGGAAGGAGTATATCAGCGTCACAGTGTCCCTGCATACTTCAGTGAATGAGTCACAAACATACATACAGTGCAATGCTAAATAAACACAACCAAATCAAAATCCATTATTTGAGAAAAGTTTAAATAATGTCTAGTAGTCAGTGGCGATGATATTTGCCGTATTATGCAAAAAGTCAATATATGTCATATATGTCCTTGCATTATGCAAGGACATATCTGATTTGATAGTTATGTGCTACTAACATCAAATAGATATCTGAGTTTGACAGCTTGCTTCTCTCTATATATTTCCCTAAGGAGCTGCATTATCATGGTTTGTTGTCCTCACAACAGAACTGTAAAATCTCTGGTGCATTTGACTTTAAGTGCAAGATTATGCGTCTTTAGTTTGCCTCTCAACAGGTTAGCATATGGCTGGCTTGACACCATCAATGCATCATTTGATAAAGGACGGGAGGCTCGGCAGAAGCATCTCACATTGAAATAAAGTAAAGACACACAGATAAGTGTTTAAAATGCATGGGTAGTAATGAAAGCATCTGAAAAGCAATTGATTGGGCCCACCACTGCCGCCTGAATCACAATTTCATCCATTTACCTTTGTTTCAGCCCAGGGCATGGTGATGAAGAAAGGGAACAGTTACAGAGTGATGAGGCCCCAAACACATTACCCTGTCTCACCTCTCTCATTTCAAACAGTCATATTTTCTAGATGTTGCTGTATTAAAAATCACCTCAAGAGTTTCTTATGGAGACTAATGGTGTGTTCAGACCATACACAAAGAGAATATTTGCTGCGTGCATGAATTTGATTGCAGAATTATTCATTTTTATTCCTGTAATTCGCGCAGCACCCACCTCAGTGTATTTCACTGTTTTTTTTCAGGAGCTGTTTCTGAATGACTGCTGCTTCCAGCGCTAATTGCTGAGGCTAACCAGTGCCCAGTTCTCAGCTGCAGAGCGCCTGTGCATCTGTCTCCAGTGATTGACAGTTTCTGTATTAAAATCAATTAATAGTAACTCTGACCAGCAAGTAGACTTTGAATGAATTAATCTGTTTTACCATATTGGTATGAACCCAAAACAAAGTGATTATGCTGTGATCTGACTGCAATAAATTGACAACAGTGAAATAACATCATCATAATGTCGCCTTGTAAAAAGCCTGATTTCATCCTTTGTCAGGTCTGGGGAAATAAGAGGATGATGGCACGCTGAAATAGAATACAGTCATAACTAAATATAAACTGCAATTTTTGCTCTTTTTAATTCAAGTGAAAATGCTGCAGCTGTATAATTTTAAAATGTGGGAGCAGGCTGATATCTTTTTTTTTTTGTATAGAGTTCAAAAGAATTTGGTGTTTTGCTTTATTACAAACAGAAATAGCATGTCAGTCATTTTCTGTTTGTAGTTCTTTGATGTTATAAATGAAACAAACTATAGTTCTTATATACATAGCACAGTAAGTGTAAAGTGGATTTCCCAACCAGCTTCAGCTACCGTCCGCATTATAGAACATAGACTCCTGACAATGGATTTCACCTCTGCAAAAGGCTTCCTTGTTTTATTTTGATAAGAGGGACCTGAAGCAGCAGAACATACATGCCATGTGTTTAACAACAGGCTTAAAAGGAGTGATTCACTGCTAGGTCTGTTGTCCTTTGACCACATCTGACTACACATAATAATAATAATAATAATAATAATAGCAATAGTAATAATACATTTTATTTAAAGGCGCCTCTCTGGGCACTCGAGGAACACCGTTCAATATATATATAATACATGGGACAGTGGTTGGTTCTCATTAAAAGTCTGAGTCTGTAACCACACCCAAGAGCAATGTCATGGTGTACTGACACACCCTGGAGTCATTTGTATATCACTGCAGCAAAGTGAGAATTTTGAACAGTGGAGGCTAGCAAAATCGATATTTTGGATATGGTAAGTGACCGCTTCACTGTGTGATCCTCTGGTTGGATGCTGAGATGGCCACTGCCACATAGGAAGACAGGTTTCTAAAAAATAACTGTAAAATGATAAGGGAAAAGTGGAAACAGTGGAATCACTGTGCAGCACAATATAGCAAAACTCTAAATATGGTAAATATATCTATTATCACAGTTAAGATGTGGAATAGAGTTTAAATAACCTGTCAACAGGAGTCCTGCATCTTTTCCTCCACAGTTTTTATCTTTTCTCTTTTGAGTGCCTGAGAAAAAATAAATCAATGTGAAGCCCCACATTTGTAGCATTTGGATTTGGTCATCCAGGTTCAAAGCTACCTCTCCAAAAAGAATGATGACCCTCACTGAATCTCAGCAGAATACACAGGAGCTATGTATGAAGAAAAGGGTTAGATATGTGTCAGTAGCAGCTTTTTCATCTTTAACAGCCCCCGCAGATCCAGGATTAGCTGATTTTGAAGATTCACTATAGAGATACCTGATTTGTGACCTCAGACCTATTACTTTTAAAGGCAATGACACGCGCATGCACACACACACACACACACACACACACACACACACACACACACACACACACACGAGCATACACACAATTTACTGTACAGTATACAATCTAACTCATTCTCTTGGGCCACTATTGTAGGCTCAGGCCACCTCACAAAAATATATCACATTGCAACAGAAATGGTTATGCCAGTAATATCACAATATATAATTGTGTTTATATTGTATGTGTGTGTAGGAATTGTTAGGATTTTATTGAATGTATTATTAATAGAATTGAATGTTTTAAATATGGCTCCAGAATATAACAAGCGATGCTGTCAACTCAAGTAATCTTCTCCTGGTTCACTTCACTGTCTCCAGTGCTGTCTCTCTGTGTGTAGGAGCTCTGCAGGGGAAAAACTGTAAAAAATGATCATAACTTACCAAAAAACAACAAATTGTCAAAAAGTACAGATAAATGAACCTTTAACGTCTGAGCTAACCAATTATAGGGTAATGATTTTGTCATCCATTTGGTGTGGTGTACGTTGTGCACAATAGTAATATCAGTAGTTTTACTCTCAGTGATTACCTGTAAAGTTATTAGAATAGTTAATAGATCATTTGAAAATACTTGGCCTCACAACAAGGAGTTATTCCTTATAGTCCTCCTGAAGCTGCCTACTGCTCCTAAAAGGTTAAAGTAGGTCAGTGAATTCCCCACTGGGAATAACAAAGTAAAACTTAACTTCTTACTTCACTTTGCACAGATGGTGGAGTAGTCAGGCTTAAAGCTGCAACTGCAGAGTGGTATTGGGTAACTACATGTAACATTTGTTTTTTGTTTTTTCTGTGCTTTGCAACATTAAAGTGTCTTCTATCATACAAGAACAGTTCATTTAACAAAATAAGTTTATCCCCATAATGTCATCTTTGAGACCACTGCAGATCATAGCCCCTTTCCCCTAACACTTCACATGCACAGCTTGATGTAGTCTGTGCAGCTTTGCTCATGGCTTTTGCTTGCCCTGTTGCCAGACTTGCAGCAGATTGCATCAATGCCACTACATCCACTTCTGCCAAAATTATTTTTCTCTTTGTCAGTTGGTATTTTGCTCTGCCCACCATCAAATCACATTGATCTTGACAGATTTCGACTAATAATGCTCTTCTGCAGACATGGGCTGACCTCTCCACATATAGGCCCCTCTTTCTACTAGGTAGCTGAGATGAGAGCAGAGCACCATGTCGGCCCACCCATCCTCACTGCCTCGCCCGTATCCCATTTGCCTCAGTAATCTAATCATGTGCATGTTCAGTTCTTGGATTGGAAAACACAAACAGTAACATCCCTGACACAAACCCAGGTGAGATTAGGCTGTGAGATTTGTAACCGCAATACTTTTGGCTGCATAGAGAGAATTGCTGAGCTGATACAGTCTATACGGATCATAAAACAGGGAGGTGAGAAAGAGCATGAGAGAAAGGTAGAGGGCCGTAAGATATGCTCATAGACTGATAGGACTTTCCCACGCATACAAAAACACTGTGTTGTGACATGAACCCATTGACAAGTTCCTGTGCGTACTGGGAATTGGAGTGGAGCCTAATTTTGGCTACCTCAGGTGAAAAAATGAAAAGGGAAAGATAGCAGAAATACAACAATCATGGCCCATCATCTTACTACTACACATACACACCACACACACACACACACACACACACACACACACACACGCTGCCCTTCAGCATGTTTCCTGTTATTGAGACCATATTATGGAAAGGATGCAAAGGACAGAAACTCCATCTACTTGATCCTCTTTGTGGGTAAGGGATTATACCCGGGTAAGAATGGTTAATAAATGATGAACAGGTTCTTTTGTGCAATTTTACAATACTGGTAGTAGAAATCAACACAATCATTTGTAGTTAGGTCATCTAACTGTTGCACCTTTGCCAGTGCCCTTAAGCTTCCAAATACAATGCTTTACCTACCCCTGGGCTGAGCAATCAAGTTAGCAATGACATGTTAAAATACATCTGTTTAGACTTTTGAAATTAAGCTTGCTGACAAACTATTCACATACTATGTGATATTCAGACTTTTGTACTTGACATTGTCAAACAGTAGTGGTTTGGATAGGCATAGGCAAAATAGACCACTTGAGATAGGCAAAGTACTTGGTAAGCGTTCAAATCATACTTTGAATTAAAATACATGCATGACAACACTTGAGTAGCGTATGTGACATGTGACATATGCTTAATTATTTGCGTTTTTTAAAAAACATATCAGTCCTGACTCTCTTGACTCCAAAAATCGCTGCCAGCAGAGGTTGAAGCCGACTCAGCTTCTGTAGAAACCAACCCAACATTATGATCCAAGGGCTAATCATGTAAGCTGGCAATCAAACTATGACTGAAGCCACAGTAGAGTGTAACATAATGTGTTGTCTTGTATTCACTGTTTGGCTTTGTGCACCAGTGTAAAACACATCTGTGGAGGCTGAATATAGCTGTAGGAGCAGCATATTTAACCTACTGTGGCAGAGAAAGAACTGTAGCTCATAAGCAGAGTATAATGGGTAAGTAGCAGGGCATGTTATTTAGCATGGATAATAACTCAAGGAGACACAATGGACATTTCTCTGTGTAACATTAAGTAACATTCACTTTCACTTCAGTTGGGTGCTGTCCCCCCGTTTAAAATACAGCAATGATCTGCCTAATCCTGGTTATTTATTGTTATCTTTAATATTTCGATGAGGACAAACAATCAGTAGTAGGACCAGCATTCCATTAGCGTAACATCATAGCAGCTTCGTCTTTTGGCAAACTGATTGGCGGGGTTCCCAAAATGTCACACACTTGGACCATGGAGTGGTACTCCTGCAATGCAGCACCAACCTGATCAGGACTAGGACGTTAGTTTGAGGAGCATTGGGAGCGCTCCCTGGTCCTATTTGCCAAAGTGTGGCAGCACTGCTTTGCCCATTCCTAAACATAAATCTTTTCCCTGTAAATCCGCTATAATGTGTCTGTAGGAATGCTGTGGGAGATGCATACAAAAGCCATGAGTGACCACATCACTCAGAATCAGAACACCTGATCCTCACTTGAGCCACAGGCACAGAGTAGTGCTGCAAGATGTATTTTGGAAACTTGAGGCAGTTAAAGCAGGTAGGTTGCACAGGCTTAAGAAGGTGAATCCGGTGGAGACAAGATTGAGACTCACAAGAATGCTGGTGGAGAAGCCTAGAAGGCAGTCAACGGCAAAGGCCTTATGGAGGCCTAGCGCGAGGCCAGTGATGGAGAGCCCTCTGGAGGCCTAGTGGAATGATAGCTTAGGTTTAAATGGCCCGCCTAGTTTGGAAGAGTGGATGTGGTTGGTCAATGGCTGATGTTGATCTGATCAGCTGGCTGACAGCTGACTACAGCAGGGGCTTATGACTTCTGTGTCCTGCATGAATTTACGCTATGCTTTATTTCATTCAGGAACACTCGTCATTGATTAAAGCATTTATTGTAATAAAAGATATACAGTTAGGCTTGGCGCTGAAGGCTCAACACAAGAAGCTCTGACAAGCAGCATGCTAAGTCACTCTGGGGAGCGCGATGCTTTCCCCCCAAAGAACAATGGAGCTCAGCACCAGCCTAGGTGAGCCCATGCAAGCATCAGCCAATATGGGAAGATATATGTGTGGCAGCAGCTTGCTGCGGACCTCAAGTTGTTGTCCTAAATGGGCGCAAGCATGCATCCCCAGGAGATCATACTAACTTAGTGAGCCTAACTATGAGTTGCAGCAGCTTGCTGCAGGCCTCTCAAGCGTTTTAACTATTCGGGCGCAAGCATGAATCCCAAGGAGGTCACACTACCTTAGTGTGCCTAGCTATGTGTTGCAGCAGCTTGCTGCGGACCTTTAACATTGTATTAACTAATCGGGCGCAAGCATGCAACCCTGAGAGGCCAAACTACCATAATAAATACAATGAACCCAGCCATCCACTGCAACACAGCATTTATTCAGTTTTAATCCCGAAATCTTGTAGGGTGGCCTTCTGAGCAGATACGATTTCTTTGAGTTCGGGGCGAACGTAGCGCTCGAAAGCTGATGACGACCAGCGGCCCATTGCCTTGACTGTGGAAGCGGGAACGACTTTGGCTGTAGTGATTGCTGCGCCAATGTGGAAGGAGTGGGAAGTGTACAGGTGGGGAGGCAGTCCACAGTGCTGGCAGATCAGACGGAGGTGAGTGGTGAACCAAGACCAGGACACAGGCCTTCCTTTGTCTGTCAGGAACAAGGGCTCGTTTGGATTTGCATGAGGACGCTGCTGAAGATATCAGATCATGGAGGACAGAGGGCAGAAGGCAGAGTTGGATTAAGGTATTACTATGATTAAACCTTTACCTTCTTTGTCTGTTTTGGAGTGTTTAAGGTGGATAGAGTATGTGTTAGCTTTAATGGTGATATCTGAAATTGTGAGGTCATGCAGAGAGTTAAAGGAGTCTGTATTGGTAGTGAGTTCAACTCGCCGTGTAAGCCCTGAAACACCCTTGCCTTGAGTCACCACAAATGAGTCACCATTTTGTGAATAAGAGACAAAGAAAAGGGGAGGCGCTTATTGTGGCTTCCTGGCTGCTACTTGTTCAACCCCCTGAAGAGGAGACGTACGGAGGGGTGTCCGAGAAGGTTACTGATTGAAGGATCTGCACATCTTAAATGAAACTGAATACCTGCCACTGATGCTTTAATGGAAGAAGGTTGCATTGTGTGAGACTGAAAACAATGAACTATGAAAGCACAATTACAGGTATGATGTCAGGCATCACGGGAAAAGAAAAGGCTGCAGAAAAGAAAGTGAAATGAGACCAAGCAGATTCATACATCTTCAGAGTGGATTTTGCCAGTCCATGTAATGAGATGGCTATTGCATGTAGTCGTGTAGGGTGCACTCTAGTTGAGCACAGTCAGGAAGGTGAGCAGCACGGACAGTGAAATTACACATGACGGATGTCCATGTTAAGCGACGGATGAACCTGTTAATAAAGGGGATGGAGGAGCGCCCTTAATTGATGATATTGACAGTTGCTTCATTATCACAAAAGACTATGATTTTTTTCCGACACCATACTGAGCCCCAAAGTAGACATGCCACTACCACAGGGTAGAGCTCCAATAATGCAGTAGATTGAGCATTTTGGGGCAAGGAAACGATGCTTTTGGCCAGACATCGGCGAACCATTGATTGTTGTAAAAAAAAACAAAAAAAAAAAACAACAACAACAGAAGGAGCTGCATCAGTGAAGAATTTAAGGAATACCGACGTTTCTGGCTCCTTGTTGTGGAAAAAAGATATGCCATTCCAATTATTGCAAAGCAGGGACCAAAAGAAAAATGAAAGATCCAACAATCTAGAAAGGAAAGATCTGCCTTGGGGAATAATTCTGATGGCAAAGTTAAGGTGTCCTAATAAAGATAACAGTTCTCGCTTCGTCATGGTGGCTACGTCTAGAGTGGCTTTCATGGTTTCGCAAATGCGAGTCAGTTTCTCGAGAGGCAGCGATGTCTGCATTAGGACAATATCAAGTTTGATGCCTAAAAAATCTATGTCTTTCTTAGGGCCAGTAGTTTTCTCTGCTGAGAGGGGAATGCCTGAGTAAGTGAGGGTGTCTTTTAAATTGCTTATGCAACGATCTGGTTTGGAATAAGGATAATCAATCACCAGAAAATCATCCAGTAAGTGCAAAACGAAAGGCAGTTTACAATCGTTTAGCAAGATCCAACAAAGCGCCTCCGAAAGGGAATTGAAGATGCAGGGGCTGCTGCGACAGCCAAATGTAAGTCTTACCGAGAAATACGTCTTATTACGCCATTTGATGCCAAAAAGATGCCATTGAGACGGATGCAGCAGCATCACCTTGAATGCGTCCATTATATCAGCCTTGCTTAGCTATCCCCCTTTGCCTGCTAGTTTAATGAACTTGATAGCATTATCCATGGTAGCATAAAAGAAAGAGAAGGGGGCAAGTGGAATGAGGCTGTTAACACTCGGGACACTGTCATCATGAGGGGCTGTCAAGTCTATAATGAGACACTTTTTTCCCGAATATTTGCGAGCTATGCCTAGGGGGCTTATACGGAACGTGGCAAATGGAGGATTATCGTAAGGTCCGATCATGTAGCAGGGCTGATTGGAGGTTATTGCAGACATCAGTGACCTTTGGGAGAAAGCATAACTCAGCGACAAAACCCTGAATTAAACCTGTAATTAAGTAGTTCACAAAACAGCGATTTGGGTGTTTCTTCAAGGAATTGCTCAGCCTGGAGACGTTGACTGGAGTAAGTGGTTTATTCATGTCTTTTTCACCAGCCGAGTGTGGTGAGGGCAAACAGACCTGGGGTGGATGTCTCTGCAATAGCTTGACGATGTTCCTCTCTGCCATTTTTTGAGACACTTGCGAAGGCTGGCCATGCTGGATCACAGTCTTTGGACAAAGACTTGCCGTGTGTGAAAAGGATCCACACACTGTACAAGAGAGGGCTTGGTGCCCTGTGAAATGTTTGCTTATCAAATTCAGATCCACAATGGACCAATCTAGTCTTTGGATGAGTTTTTGGATGTAGAGGGCTGCTTCGGCTGAGAAGGATTTGTGATACTCCATGGCTAGATCTGAGATGATGGCCAGATATGTGTCCAGCTCTACTCTACGCTCTGGGTACACTTAACAGGTAACATATCTGTAGACACCAAAGGCTACATTGAACTCTGTACCAAGTTTTTTGACAATCTGGGGTCACTCTCTCTTAACCCTCTGAGGTCGATTGACGCGCCGGCACGTCAAAATCACGTGACCAATTTAAGATGACGTAGCAGCGAGACGGAGCCTTAGTGAGTCTCAGTTCCAACGTATGAGTTGGAGCAGCCTTCAAACTATATACCAGTTTTTAATTTGTGTTGATAGGTCAAGTAAAACCGGACTTGCAATTTATAATGTACGCCACGTTTTTTCGCTAACATTGCTGTCACATTTGCTGCGCGTTTGGTGCAGGAAGAGATTATAAAAACGGGCTTCTCTCACAAAAGTCTCCGCAAGCAGAAAGTGTTTGCAAGCAAAAAAAAAACCTGTGACAACCCCTTTCCTATTGGTGGAAAAAGGCACCACACCAACCAATCACCAACCAAACCAAACCAAAACCAAAATTACATAAAACACGTGACTTGGTTGCTGAGGAACAGGGGGAAGTTGTGGGAGGGATGGCGGCGAAAGAGTGACAGTGACGGTGATAGAGACAGCGATAAAGATAGTGAGTTTTGAGAGTTGAGAGATTTTTGACATTTAGCATGTTTGGAGTGTATAGTTAGTGTGTTTAGCATGGAGTGGAGTCATTTTTTTGTTTAATGAGTCAATGAGGAGACTACTGAATGTGGAGCAGGCAGTGCAGCTCTTCATTGAGCTGGAGGGAGCTGAGGGAGCCCTGAGCCTGAGGCAATGCCTTCATTTAAATGTAAATAGTTACATATAACTTTGTAAATTTCAAAACTTATGCACAAATTTAGCAAACAACAATTTATATTTGCATTGTCAGTAATAAAATGGTTCGTTAAACATATTTGTGGTTTTCACAGTAAAAAAACTAGCATTTTCCTACTCAGATTTTATGTTCTCTTTGTGATTTTAGGTCCATTGTGTTAATCTAGTATGTCGAAATGAAAGAAATACCTGTACAGTCATACATGTGAGGTTGTGCTGAAAATAATGACACCAAACAAGGCAAGGTAAACAGTTTTTAAGGTGAAATATAATGGGAAAATCAAAAATAGTCAAAAACGGCCAATTATGCCCCAGACCTCAGAGGGTTAATATCACTGAGACATCTCCGCAGACGTCTGCCAGAGGAATCAGCAGAGCACAGAAGACTTTTAACAAGATTAAAGTCATTACCTGCCAGGATCTGATTCCTCATCTGAGGAGAGAGGGCAGCAGCTGGCGGAAAGAAAGGAACTCCGGTCGGAATGGCCAGGACTGCACTTCCTTGGGTTCTGTGCGTGATGATGATGGGGGGCATTGCTGATGCTGTGGTCGCCGGTGAGACGTCTGACGGTCCGGGCTGAGGAGATGTATTTTGAGGTGCACAGGTAGAAAAAATCTCTAGGCGTTGGATCCGGGTGTCCATCTCGTTGAGGGAGGATTGGATGTTGGACAGTGCAGCGAGGACTGGATCTTCCTTTTGATGGTGCATATTGACTCTTGGCCATTTGGCGGGGATGCTAACACTAGCGTTGTTAGAGTGATGGGAGGAACAGCGGCTGCATCAGGAACGTCGAGGTGACGAATGGCAAAATTAAAGAGCTCTTCATGGCTGGTCCCGGAGTAAGCGGGTATGTTGCGACTATGAAAAGCTTCCAGGATTTTTGACCGCCGCCAGTCTTTTAATGGCGGGCCCTTCTTGTTCGCCAGCCAGGAGCTGCAATGGACCTGGCAGCTCTTGCCCCCTCTTTCCTCGGATGTGTCCTCCTGGAGAGTTTCAAGGAAGTACCCGTCCGAATCAGACAAATCGGCTGGCTCGAGATTGCTTGCTTGCAAGCAATAAAGAACATCTAGAAGAAAAACTGTTTTGGAGCTTGGTGTTTGACCAATTCTCATCTGCACTAGACAGGTGACCCTAACCCTGCCAAGACAATTTTGGGAAACTGTCCCAGATGTCAGACCCACTGAAGGGTTGACAAGCTTATTAATGATGTTTTGACACATTGGGTTAAAGAAACTAGTTGAGCTATGTTGAACTAGCTGAAGAAAAGCTCGACTGGTGAAAAGAAAATAATTTGTGTGGGGAATTGTTGACATCTCTGGATTTTTTTTTAAAATAATTTTGTCAATTCCAATTGTTCAATATGGGTTAATTGTTCAATTATATGTGATAGGTATGGTGACTGGACATGCGCACATTTAACATTCTGGGAGAAATTTGGGTTTACAAAAAATGGTAGCTTTAGTCTGAATCAGATGGAGAAATTGAAAACTAATTTAGAAAATGCTGAAAGAAAGGAAGAAAGAAAGAAAGAAAGAAAGAAAGAGATGTCCATGTCATTCAGCCTGAAATAAGCAATTTGTCTCCACCAGGGGGGACCAGAGAGAGAAGTTACTGTTCCTTATTAGCCCATAGTCGTAGCAGTACTTCCAATATACATCCATGTTTACTTCCGTGTTCTGAGTGTGTTGAGTGTCTAGTTTTCATTGTGGATTCATCTGGTTTTAAAGGGATAGTTCGTTTTTTTTGAAGTGGGGTCATATAAAGTACATATCTATAGTCGATCTGTTCCCTACCATAATCACCGATCGGCGCAGCCTCAGTTTGGAGAAGTAGAGAGCCGCTCCAGCCCAGAGGCTCAGCTTTGTACTGCAGTGAACGGGGTCCAGCAAAAAAGCGAAATTAACCACCTAAAACAAGACTCACCTAAAAATGTTTACATCAGTTCAAGTGTACGTTGTATAGGTAAAATTCACACCGCTTTAAATCGCCGTCAGACTGCACTTTCTTTTGGCACTACATTTTCTCAACCGCAGAACCCCCGTATCCCTGCGCATGAGCACTAATGCGGAAGGATACGATGAGTTAAGTTTCGTTTTTATCGAAAGTAAACCTCTCGTCCAGCAGCTGGGGCTCTCGCTGTATTCCGCCGCTTGCAGATCAGCTGTTGCCCAGTTACGCTAGTGCGTAGGGATACGGAGGTTCTGCGGTTGAGAAAATGAAGTGCCAAAAGAAAGCGCAGTCTGACGGCGATGTAAAGGGGTGTGAATTTTACCTATACAACGTACACTTGAACTGATGTAAATTTTTTTAGGTGAGCCTTGTTTTAGGTGGTTAATTTCGCTTTTTTGCTGGACCCTGTTCACTGCAGTACAAAGCTGAGCATCTGGGCTGGAGCGGCTCTCTACTTCTCCAAACTGAGGCTGTGCAGATCGGTGATTACGGGAGAAAACAGGTCGACTATAGCTATGTACTTTATATGACCCCAATTCAAAAAACCCGAACTATCCCTTTAATTATTTCTGACAATAGTGACACAGAGAGCAAATTTTGTTTAGTCAGGACAGAACACTCCTGACTACTGTGCAGTGTCTACTGACATCAACTTCGCCAACGTTAGCTAACTAGCTCTGGGAGCTTCTTATCGTACGCCTAATCTCCTCGTCGGCTGCAGGTGTGCTGGCTGTGTGCGAGTTCTGCCTCCCCACCCTCTCAAAACTGAGAGACAGCATCTCTGGTCTGAAGGCTGACCTCAAGGAGAAGGACAAAATCCTTATGGATTTCTCCACTGTCGCCACGACCCAGGTGAGAATCTCCCACCTGATAACATCTGGCGCTGATGACCAGAGCATGACGGCCACAGACAACACCACCCTGCCGTGCTCTATCACCAACAAAACTCCGGCACCAGCACTAGCCGAGTCTCGCTGGCAACGCCAGGGAGCCAAGCCCAAGACATTGGCACCCTCCACCTCCTGCCTACGTCCAGTGGAGTCGCTGTGCTTCATCCGGGAGGATGGAGTGGAGGCTCCGGTGAGCTCAACTCCACTCTGGCTGGGGGAACCCTGGTCAGAGGTGCACAGGGGCGCTGCAGCTCGTCCATCTCCTCCTCCTCCGCATCTGCCACTTGATAACAGGTCTGACATCCTAAGCCTGCAGGATTTCCCTCCCGTGGGTGCTTTGTCCGGCTCACCCCTGTGACCTGCCCATCCAGCTGGTCATGGCTGGTCTGATCGTGGCTGGTCAGATCCCTCCCCTCCATCTCGGCCAGGAGAAGCTGCAGCCCGGCGCCACCAACCCGAACCTCCGGCTCCATCCTGCCTCCGCCGCACCTCCAGGCAGCCAGTGGAGTGGCGCACCCCATCTGTGCTGGTTGTTGGGACCTCCATGGTCAGACACGTGGCAGCACACGGTGGCCGGACGTTCTGCCACCCTGGAGCCCACGTCAAGGAGCCTTTGTTTTTAGCAGCCCTCCAATCCTCTGTCTGACAGTCTACAGACCACTCCGGCATTCCACCTCTTTTAACAGTGAATTCCCAGAGCTACTATCATTTACCCATAGCAATTAAAACAGAATATTAATAACCGGTGATTGTAATTTACACATGGATAATTCCTCAGATCCAATGTTGAGAGAATTTTTAAACCTTCTACATTGCCTAGATTTTAAACAACATGTCACACAGCCGACCCACAGCAGGGGGCGCACCTTGGACCTGGTCATAACCTATGGCCTGTCCATGGATACTCCCTGGACCTGGCTGTGTCTGAACACTTTTTTGTGTTTTTTACAATCACCAGTTTAAACCAGCGGGAGGCCCCAGTGAGAACAGTGAGGAAACGCTACCTAACTTCTGAAGTGGCTGCAAATTTTATCCAGATTTTACAGAGCACTCCTGCAGAAATTTTACCAGCACCATGTGATTTTATTGTTGACAGTTTTAACCATAAAATAAAGTCAATGCTGAATTCAGTGGCTTCGCTTTTATTACCAATAATTAGTACAAGACCTACACCCCCGTGGAGAAATACGGAAATTAAAAAACTGAAGAGAAACTGCAGGAGTGCTGAGAGGAGATGGCGAAAAACAAAGTTAACAGTTCACTATGAAATTTTACGTGGACACCTCAAAACCTATAATAACGCAGTCAAACAGGCAAGAATCTCCCACTTCCAAAACCCATCAACGAACATAAAAACAACCAAAAATTTGTCTTCTCCACAACTGACTTTTTAACAAACACAAATTTTAATAGATCCTCCAAAACACCAACTGACGCCCTTTGCGAGGACTTTGCAGACCACTTCAGAAGTAAAATCACATTTTATTAAATAGACTGAGGAACCTGGTCGGGCTCTCTGGTACTGTTCTTAACTGGTTCGTCTCTTACCTCACAGATCGACACTTCTTTGTAAGTATGGATACATGTTCCTCAGAAACCCACAAGATAAAGTGTGGGGTTCCCCAAGGGTCAATTAGGTCCAACTATTTTTAATCTTTACATGCTTCCCCTTGGGGACGTCATCAGGAGGCAAGGCATCAGCTTTCATATTTATGCTGATGATACGCAACTATACATCGCCGTGTCTCCTGATGACACAGGGCATATTGATGTCCTTTTTAACTGCATTTTAGATATCAATACATGGATGGCAGCAAATTTCCTACAGCTGAACCAGGACAGAACAGAGGTTTTAGTCATTGGTCCTGAAGGCCAGAAAGAGGGACTTTTACCAAAGTTTAAGGATTTTAAACCATCACAATCTGTCAATAATCTAGGTGTGATTATTGATTCTGAGCTCAGTTTTATTCCACACATCAAAAACATAACAAAGATTGGTTTTTACCATCTTAAGAATATAGCCAGAGTGCCGTGCTGATGCATGCTTTTATCTCTTGTCGCTTAGATTACTGTATTGCCTTGCTCTCTGGCCTTCCCAAAAAGAGCATTTCGAATTTACAATTACTACAAAACTCTGCTTACAAGGACCAGAGGGCGGGAGCACATTACACAGGTTTTAAAGTCGCTGCATTGGCTCCCCGTGTGTTTCAGGATTGATTTTAAGGTTCTTTTACTAGTTTTTAAGTGTCTTAACGGTCTCGGGCCTTCTTACCTGTTTTTACCCTATCAGCCCCAGCGGACCCTGAGGTCCTCCGGCACTGGCGTTTTAACCATACCACAGGTTAGTTCAAAAAAGCACGGGGAGGCGGCTTTCAGTTGTTATCACCCCTGAATGGAACAGCCTGCCGGAGAACCTCAGGGTTGCGGAAACTGTTGAGGCTTTTAAAAAGATACTCAAGACCCACCTTTTCAATGTCATCCAGATAACAATATCATTTCAATTCTTTTATGTTTTAGTCCCTCATGTTTTTAGCCTCTATGCTTTTATGTTCTTGTCCCTCATGTTTTTAGTCTCTATGCTTATTGCTTTATTTTACTGTTTTAGTCTTACAGTTTTTAATCTCCAGTGTTTCCTCATGGGGGCCTGCCAGTCTGGGAGTTGTCTCTGGTCTGCCGCTGGGGGTGCTGTCCCATGGATGATTTCGGCCTGGGTGTCTAGAGGGCTCTGCACCTTGGTGCGAGGCCTCCTGTCTGCCCGGGTTGGGGTGGTCTCTGGGGCAGTGCTCCCTGCGGCCTTGGATCGTGATCTCTCTCAGTGTGGCTGGCCCCCAAAGGTAGCTTCCTCCACGCCTCAGGTCTCGGTGCCCGGCCATGTCTCTTTAGTGAAAGCTAATGTATGTGTGGCAGTGAGTGGGTGGGTCTGTGTGTATGCGTGCGTATGTGTGAGTGTGTATGTATTTGTGTATGTCTCTGTGCATATCTGTGGGGGTGGGAGGGTTGGGTTCTTTTGATTTTCTTCTCTTGATTTTATTTGATGTTTTTTAATCTCTGTTGTTGTTTTTAATCTCTGTAATTTATTTTTTTTGAAAAGTGCCATACAAATAAAGATTGATTTAGAAAATCCCAGAGCTACAGGGACAATGTTTGTGTATCAACCATTGACAGCAGCTGACTAAATAGATGTCATGGAAGTAATGCTTAACCTCTCAGAAGCTGGAGGAGCTGACTTTGGAGCTCAGCTGTTGGAGTAGATCCAGCAACATCCTACTACAGCAGAAATCAAGAGACACATGACTTCACTAAGATTCAATTGAAATAGGGTGCTGTCCAAGGATTCTGGCCTGAAGAAGATATGCCATATGACTAGGCCATAGTAAGAGACTGTACAAAAACCTGCAAAAAGTGTTACAGATTATTGTCTGAGACTGTCAAAAGTCTTCAGAATTAACCGTGGTTTGACAAGACGAGTTGATCCAACTGGTGACACTCCCTACGGAAAAGAAAAAAAGAAAAGACATTTTGACACAGACTTAAAATGGCTAAGTTGCAAACCTGTGAGCAGAAACTGCAATATAACCGTGGCAGAGGACAAAGAGGAAGACAGGGAAGAGGACAAAGGTGGTCTCTTAACAAGAGACGCCCAGAGGGTTGTTTCCCGTAGTGGAGGTTATGAGTGAGTCTGAAGAAGGCAAAGAAGAATGTGAGTTCTGACCAGAGAACAAAGTGACTTTGACAAACCCAAGAGGGAGAGAAAGAGGAGGCCGTGGGAGTGGGGGCTGCGGACTAGAGGAAGAGACAGAACTTGGCATGGAAAAGGGTAAGCAGAAACACACAGACGCACACACACAAAAGGATGAGACACATACACTTTGGAGCCTGACAGTGAGTCAACCCTCACCTCTCATCCATCCCGTTCACTTGGCAGGCCTGCCTCTAACCGTAACCCTAACCCCAATCCTAGTGTTAGGGTGCGGGTGAAGGTACAACGTAAACAACCCGAAACATGCAAGTCAACACCTTCTGGAGGAGCCATTTGGACCCTGACAGTGAGTCAACCCTCACCTCTCATCCATCCCGTTCACTTGGCAGGCCTGCCTCTAACCGGTTCAGGTGAAGGTGCACTACAAACAGCCCGAAACATGCAAGTCAACACCTCCTGGAGGAGCCGTATATGATGATTCCCAAAGAACAGAAAAGCATGATTTAGAAATGACTCAATGTGTAATTCCCCCATTGCAATTGCATGTGATTAGAATGTTGATAAGCAGGAAAAGAGAACGGGTTTTCAGTAGATGAAGGTACAACACATTTGGTGTTCAGAGCAAGTGTTTTCAATCCGCTGTTCTATAGATTTGATGGTTCGTGATTTAATGTGTGAAGTTGGGATTATAGTTAAGTGTACAGAAGAGGGCTTGCAAATAAAGCCTGTAGACAGTGTATCTTTCTAGGGTGTGTATTCTTATCCTACCCCCCTTAGTATGTTTATATATTGAGTTTAATAACTGATGAGCCTCGTTCAGTTGAAAGAGATCAGACAACTTTTGCAGAACATGTGAAGAGGGAGGGGAAAGATTACATGACATGGAGGTTCTACACTGCACAGCATATATCACTGCACAGCAGATGGATACTTTGAAAGTAAAGGGTTCAGAGAGAGTAAGGATTTAGGGTTGTTGACCGTTGCTCACTTATATTAGGATAATTGTTCAGGGTTTTGTGCATTGTCTGTACATAGGACCAAAGAGATTTAAAGATTTCTTGAACAACATATTGATTCACTTTAGCAAAGCAACATATACAAGAATGGAGCAGTGTGGGTCCATTGCTGACAAGCTGCAATGACATGAAGAAAGCTGTTATTCGCTTCCATGTCACCAATAATTGACCCTTGTCAGCTACCTGACTGGAGTACACCTGACTTTTTAGACTGATCCAAGAGTCAAACTGCCTGACCAGTGTCGCTTGTTAGCATCACGGCTAAGCTAACCACAAAAACATTGCTAACCATGCCCTGTGTGGACTGTGCACTCCTTTAGCAAGCAAACAAAAAGATTTCTGTCCTCAAGGACGATATCAGACGGCCCTCAGATGAACTCTTGAAGAAAGAGTCACTGCTATCCAACTTCATGGATGTAGCACATCCATTGGAATCACAGACATCCCTCTGGCTTGGCTGAAATCCTACCTCACTGGTCACACACAATTTGTTCAACTCAAGAACCTAAGATCTTCCTCCTCTCCAGTCTCCAGCGGTGTTCCCCAGGGCTCTGTCCTTGGCCCTCTCCTGTTCACTATTTACCTTCTGCCCCTTGGACACATTCTCAGGAAATTTCATATTCAATTCCACTGCTATGCTGACGACACCCAGCTCTACATTTCCACCAAGCCTACTTCCACTCTGCCACCCACAGCTCTATCCAACTGCCTACTGGAAATTAAATCATGGCTCTCACTCAGCTTCCTTAAACTGAACAGTGACAAAACCGAAGTCCTCCTCATTGGTACCAGATCCACCCTAAGAGAACACAACCCCTTCTCCATGTCCATCGACAATTCCAATGTCCCACCAGCATCTCAGGTAAAGAGCCTGGGTATAATCCTGGATGGCACTTTAACCTTCAAAGCCCACATTATTAATGTTACCCGATCTGCATACTTCCATTTACGTAACATAAAATGTCTCCATCCCTCACTTACACCAACCTGCACGGTCATTCTCTTAAACACCCTGATTACATCCCGTCTGGACTACTGTAATTCTCTCCTCCGTGGTCTTCCGTAGAACTCACTCCATAAACTCCAACTGGTCCAAAACGCAGCTGCTTGTATCATCACCAGGACTCCCTCTACTGAACGCATCACTCCAGCTCTGCAGCAACTCCATTGGCTCAAATCGTGCATTGATTTCAAGATTCTACTCCTCACTTTTAAGATCCTCCATAACCTGGCACCATCATACGTCACTGAACTTATCCATATCCACACACCCACCCGCACTCTCTGATCCTCTTCTACCATCCAGCACTTCGCCCTATCTGCTAACCTAACCACCATGGGGTCAAGAGCTTTCGGCCAATCTGCCCCCAGCCTTTGGAACTCTCTCCCACCAGACATTCGCACTTCTGACACTGTCTCCACCTTTAAATCCCACCTGAAAACACACTTATTCCAAGTGGCTTACTCGGTATCAGACTAATCATACCATCACCTGTTCTATAATTATTCTATTATTGCATGCAATTTGCATCTTCCTATTTATTTATTTATTTATTTATCTTTCATAAACAGCACTAAAATGTTTCCTGATTTTTTTGAAGTACTGTTGTTGTTATGTGCAGTGTCCTGGAGTGCTATGTAAGGTGCCTTTAAAAAAAATTAATTATATTGTTATTATTACAACTACTACTACTACTACTAATAATAATAATAATAATAATAATAATAATAATGTTAATGATTGGATTCCATCACCAGACCAAGGTGAATGAGTAAATTACTCACCATCCAAAAATGTTTATTTTAAAACATAATGATGTACATTTGTAGGCATACATGCAGTGCATCTGCTACCCCAGACAGGGTCTGGAAAGTGGCCATTTGTAATTGCAATACAAATGACACTTGATGATCCACGACTGATTGATGTTCCAAATGAACTGTGGGAAAAACACAAATATAATGTAGGATTGATGAAAACAAGCAGCACCACTGGCTGTCACACCTAAGTTTGATTATAGACCTTGTAAAGCTCAATATCCATTGAGTCCAGAAACTACTGAAGGAATCAAATGCAATATTTGAATCACTTGTGAAGCAAGGGGTTATTGTGCCATGTCCAGACTCACCATGAAATACTCCTATCTTCCCGGTTAAGAAAGCTCCACAGGAAAATCAGCCTACAACTTGGCGATTTAAAAGCAGTGAATGACGCTGTACATGCCAGAGCACCAGTAGTTCTGGATCCTCACACAATTCTGTCACAGGTACCTAATGAAAGCAGGTACTTCTCTGTTGTAAGGTCTAGCAAATGTATTTTTGGGTATACCAGCACATCCGGATTAATTGGTCTGTAGAAAGTGAACCGGCCGGCCAGGCTGACAATAGTGGCACTGCTATAATATTTAGCAGCACAAGGCCACAAAGCCAGCCTCTCAAAATTACAGTGGGTAAGACAGGAAGTAACCCTCTTAACACATAATTTTCTCATGAAGAGAAAAGCTATCAGATGATAGAATTAAAGTCATCTTGAAAATTCCTAAACTGATTACTAAAAAAACACATGATGGCTTTTTTGGGCATGACAGGCTACTGTAGGCAGTGGATAACTGATTATGCTCAAATGGCACTGTCTCTGCAGAGCATGACACATGACCATGGACTTCGGCTGACTGACACCTGGACTTACAAGTTTTGTTAAACTTAAACAAGCACTGACTGTAGGCCCGGCTTTGGGCTTGCCAGACCCACAGCTACCTTTTACACAGACTGTGTATGAAAATGATGGCTTTATGTTAGCCGTGTTACAGCAGAAACATGGGGGGAAGCGTAGACCTGACTCTTATTTCTCATCAACGTCAGATACTGTGGCAGCAGGGTTGCCGTACTGTTTGGAATCTCTGGCTGTAACATCAGTAGTGGCGTTAACATCAAGAGGGTTGTTTGTGATATCAAGAACTAAATCTTTTTGTTCCCCCATTGCATGCAAAATTGACACATGAAAAGGATCCTGTGTCAAAGGGGGGGTGGAAACAGCTAATAGATATTAATGCTAACACTAATACTAATGCTACTACCAGTGTTGTGGGTAACGGGTTACAAAGTAACGCATTAGAGTACTCTAATTACTTTTTTCGTGTAACGTAATGCGTTTCGTGCGTCAAGCAATCAGTAACTTCGTTATTTTTTTTAAAAAGTAATCCGTTATTTTAAGACAGTACTGTGCCACCTGCGGATGTGTCAGCGGAGGTGCAGCGCTGTGATGCGTCTGTGCCCTGCTGCTGACCTACGTTACCTGTGTGTGTGTGTGTGTGTGAGTGTGAGTGGGTGTTTTCGAACCCCCGGCAAGATGGCAGAGAGGACAGCTTTTGCATCGTGGAAGTACACACATTATTTTCAATTCGCCAGCGAAAAGGACAAGAACAACATAACGGTAAAATGCACACTCTGCGTTGGTGAAAAGCTTCTGTCGACCGCAAAAAATCACGACTTCTCGGTGCTTTTAAAGGAGGCTGTGTGTGTGTCAGTTAAGTTGCAGCACGTGCGAGTCATTGCAAACGGCTTTTAATTTTTGGTAACGCATGAGTACTCTAACGCTTTGCTTTTATTCATAGGTAACGCTGTAACGTAACTGATTACTTTTAATTGATGGTAACGTTGTAACCTAATTAACTACTTTCCAAAGTAACTATGCCCAACACTGGCTACTACACATTTTTGTTTTTGCCTAGTGTGTCTCAAATATAATGCTGGCCAAGGACAGGCAATGAAGCACTCAAGCCATCCTACCCCAGATGCTCCATTGACCATTTAATTTCATTGAACTGTCACCATGTGAAGAACAGAGACCTTGTTTGGTGATAGCTGTGAGGGAAATGCAAGACAAGGTTTGTCCTCCTTTGAGATCATGGGGTGGCCCATGAATACAGGGATGTCCTCCCCAGGACCAAGGCTGTGCCTAAGCAGGGAAGAATTTGATGATTCTGTGTTGAATTATTGCATTAATCTCTCCAACTCACTAAAGTTTATCCATGCACAGGTGAAAGCAGCCCTACCAGTCCCACTGCAAGGACTATTGTATTCATTGCAGCCTGGAGATTGGGTGGTAGTGAAGGACTTTAAGAGACAGAATTGGATGAAATCATACTTGACAAGAAAGTTCCAGGTGCTGCAGGTTACTAATTCCGCTGTGAAGGTGGCTGAGAAAGCCACATGGATGTATTCCAGTCACTGCAGGAAGGCTCCAGCGTTAGAGGATTACAGGCCCGTCGCTGAGGATGCTATTGAGGACGGAGAACAATAAGAGCAACTGCTGGTCTAGTGTATGTGTATGATGAGATGGAGATGAAGATGATTGGAATAGTGTTTTGAGGGAGATCATGTTTATTCTTGTGAAGGTTACAAATTGAATGTAGTGTTCTTAATAATTATAAAGGCTGAGGAAAGACTGCTTCTCCTCAGTCAACATATATGTTTCTCTAGTGTGTGAAATGTAGTGTCAGAGCTTGGTGATTGAACAATTCACATCTGCACTGGACAAGCGACTGATTTTCAGTTGCCACGACACCATATTATGCTGTTACGGTTTGTAAAGGTTTTTCTTTTATATAAGACCCAGGACACCAGAACAGGGAGAAGGTTTTAATGTGGAAACCTGAGTCAGTCAAAGGATGGGCTTCAGTGGAGATGAGAGGGAGACTCACAAAAGTGAAGGTAGCAGGCTTGAGAAGAGGCTCCAGGGATCTAGTGCAGTGTAGGCTGGATATGCAATTTATAGAATGTCTGCCTTGTTACAATTGCAAGGCATGTGACTCAGTGCCTTCCCTACCAAAGTGGTACAGCAGTGTGAGCCCATGACTTAACACACAGTAATGTGAACAAATCATTTTTTATATTGCAGATAGTACCATCCACATGTCAGCCTATGCAACACTCTTTTATGTATGAAGTACCTTTGGGATGCAAGTGGAGTTTGCTGGCACAAACCATAATCTAATAGTCTCTTTAGGTATAGTAAAAAATGCCTAATCCAATACACTTTCTGTCAAATTCAGTATATATTTTATGTTTATCCTGTATGTGCTGAAAAAGTAAAACCCTCAGCTCTGTAAATGGAAAACAAAACAAAGTGGCTGGGAGTGAGCCATTCCAGTCATTCCAGCCAATCAGCAACAAGGTCAGGTTCATGCTTGTGCACAAAACAGGATAGAATGCCATAAAGTGAGAAATTGGACTGGCCACAATATACTTCTGCCGGGTACAATGAGGATGGAGAGATTGCCAAAAAACTGCCATAGCCAAATAGTCAGAAGAACAAAAAATGAAAAATAAGGACTATGATATGCCAAGTACAAAAACCCATGTCAGCATTGGCGGGGCTTTTCAAAGCTGGAGAGGCCTCCAAGAGTTGAAAGGGCTAAAGACGGATATTGTGTTTGTGCTAGACTAATCGATAATTTTAGTGTTGCTATGTTTCACAGAACCGTCCATGAATTTTTGGGTCGGGTTTCTGAAAAAGCACTGATGGGAGGGGTATATTTGTTTGGCCACAAATTCGATTTCAACAGTTTCTCCCCAGAATCAATGACTATACCTTTAACTTCTCTGGTGAGCAGATCCATAGTCAGTCGACCCTTGTTGTCATGGCCACAAAAAATAAACATATAATGGTTGTAGTTTAGATTTAGGCAACAACACTACTCAGGTAGTTAGATTTATTTAAGTTCGAAGTTAAATTAATCTAACTACCTGAGTCGTTTTGTTGCCTAAATCTAAACTACAACCAGTGTTGGTTTCACACAGGACAAGGAGACTGGTGTCCTAGGAGAAAATCCTGTTTGTTCAACCCATCTACATAGTTACCAACCTTGAGACCTCAAAACAAGTCAAAACCAAAATGGCATTCTGGGGGTCCAATCCTCAAAAAAACAACAACTTTATTTCCTTACCTAGCGACATAGAATAATGACAATAACTAAATAAGTAAAATGCAGCAGCTTTTTAAATGTCAAATAACTAGTTATTTAATTATCAGAGAACAAAGTAGAAAATTCACTGTTTGATCTACATTTGCATAAATCTAGAGTCTAAAGTAAAATTAATCACTTTACATTAAATAATTCATATTTTGGGTCCACCTAGTGGACTAATGCCCAACCAATCATAAGGCTTGATGAGTTGATTTGATTGATTGATTGACTGATTGAATCATCCACTGAACAGCAGTCAATGAACACTGTTTTAAGTATCTGACCTTGGAACCAATGACATATTAAAGAAAATGGTTTCTTGCTTCTTGTTAACCATATGATATTGACAACGATAGGTCAAGTATTTTGTGCAATGCCAGATTTTGAGCAGCCCCTTCCTCTTTCCCTCAGTTTACAGCCCACACACTGCATTGAGAAGGCCATTCACAGCTAGGTAGCCAGGAGTCTTTCTGCACAGAGACACTGACCCTACAGCAGTTTCTCCTGAGCCCGCCCAAAGTAATGATATGTACATGACTGCTAATTCAACCCATTTTCCGTCCAACAGCAGCAGTGTGCAAACAAGAAAAATTGCATTTCCTGCGAAAAATACAGTGGGAATACTAAAGGCTGAGGTGATTTCGGAAATCTGCTGAATGTACTGGAAAATGCATAAAACTATAAGAATGGTCAAGAAGGCAGGAGAGGTGAAAGGTTATAGGCTGAAAGAGCTTAAAAATGTGCCAAAAGGCTGAAATGCTGTAGAGTGAAAGGGCTAAAAGAGCTTTAAAAGATGAAAAAAGGCTGAGAAGGTGAAAGTTAAAGCCTGAAAGAGCTTAAAAAGGTGAAAAAAGGCTGAAAAGCTGTAGAGTAAGAGGGCTGAAAGAGCTTAAAAAGGTGAAAAAAGGCTGAAAAGCTGTAGAGTCAGAGGGCTGAAGGAGCTTAAAAAGGTGAAAAAAAGGCTGAAAAGCTGTAGAGTAAGAGGCTGGAAGAGCTTAAAAAGATTCAAAAAGGCTGAAAAGGTTAAAAGCTGTAGAGTAATAGGGCTGAAAGAGCATAAAAAGGTGAAAAAAGGCTGAAAAGCTGAGGAGTAATAGGAATGGAAGAGCTTAAAAAGATTCAAAAAGGCTGAAAAGGTGAAAAGCTGTAGAGTAAGAGGGCTGAAAGAGCTCAAAAATGTGAAAAAGCTGAAAAGCTGTAGAGTAAGAGGGCTGGAAGAGCTTAAAATGGTGAAAAAAGGCTAAAAATGTGAAAAGTTGAAGGCTGAAAGAGCTTAAAAAGGTGAAAAAAAGAATGAAAAGCAAAGTAAGAGGGCTGAAAAAGCTTGAAACAAGGCTGAAATTGTGAAAAGTTAAAGGGTGAAAGAGCTTAAAATGGCTGCACATATGCTGGAGCAGTAGCAACCATGGAGCAAGCCAGCAAGATTTCCTACATTTCTATGTATATATTGTCTATGTACAGTAAAAGATGTGGGATCCAAATCCAGCTGAAGAGAATTCTTTCTCCAGTTTGTCCAGCTGCTTTCCACTCTAGCGATGATGTCACGCACTCTAGCTCACGCAATACACACGCATTCTTCAGATACACACGCTGGAGAAGTAGGAGAGCCAAAGATGAAAATGTCACCATAAGAATGAATGGGAAAACGCTTCCCAAACTCCTGTGATTTTTGAAAAACTTTAATGGTTATCGTCCAAACATCCATATGTGGAGTGAGAAGAGACATGGCTGAACGCACTCATGTTGTTTTTATTTCTTTAGAGTGAGAAATGAGGGCAGAAAAGCGAGAGACAAATCAGGTACCATCTGCTCTCCTCCAGAAATTTAGGCTCAAAATTAACGGAATGGTGTCTCAGGCTCAAAGTATGAGGGACAAGAAGAGATTGAAAGTCGACGAGTTTTGTAGAGGATCTGAAGATTTTCCCATTTGCTTCAATGTTAAATTTCTTTTTGAAAAAGCAGAATTTCTGAAAAAGCTGTAGTTGTAGCAAAATGAAATTTGAATATTTCCCCATAAGGATGAATGGGAACATTTTTGCATAAAAAGCTAAATATTTCCAAAAGTATAAAAGATAGAAAAAATAAGAATAGACGCCATCATGTCCTTTTTGGACAACATTTTGACAGTTGAATGGTTTCTGTAGCTCAAAATTTGTAGGAGAAGAAGCGAGCCGAAAAACATACGAAAGAAGAATAATAAATTCCAGAAGAACAATAGTGTGAATGCCTTCAGCATTAATTAGCTCCTGATTCTCCAACGACACCCACCCCTCCATGCCAAAGCACAGGTACATGCAGACATGAACTCAGAAGTGCATTTGCCATGTGTATCTGTGTGCATGTGCATGTGTGCGCTAGTGCATGTGGTTATATGGCCACCTTGCCATCTAGATATTAAAGTCTAATTTGTAAGGTTACTGAGCATGTTGTTGCCGTTGTGTACTTATATCCATGCACTTGATACTGATGCTGTTAAATCTGTCAGCTGTGTGTGTTTGGGAATCAGTGGTTGCCGCGTGAGTTTATTTGATACCGTTAATGTTCCTCTTGGTACCTGTAACATTACTTATGATGTGGCTTATTTAATTAAACTGATGTGCATTCAGGCAAGTAGTTGTAATGTCCTTAGTTAACGTGTGTTTCAGAACCTAATAAGAAGGATTGTTTTTAGGGATAGGCAGGCCCACCTAATTTTCTCTGTGCCCACCCACACTATGATTTCTGCCTACAATATTGGCCAGGATTCACCGGCATGAAAAAGTGGACCTAAAACATACAATTGAAAGGCATAAAGTCATGTTAGTTACACACATATTCAAAGTGACCACGAGGAACTTTTAAGTGTTTATTAAACAGTTGTATTTCTGATGATTATAAATGACTTGTTACCGCAAACGAGACCATCTGCGAAAAGACTGCTATTTTTATATAATTATTATCAATGCCTTTAATCGGGTCCAGCCACATCAAATCCCACATAACCTTATCGTAGTCCATCCTATGGTCCCTCTGTCACTGCTTCCAATTAATTTGACTATATTGATTAGATTAGATTTGCATGCGCCGCTGGCATGCACTAACAAAAATCTTTACAACAGCAGTCTTTGGCATTGTACTGCTATTGTCAAAAGGGGCTGCTAGAAGCAACAAAAAATGTTGTTCTGTAAAATGTAAAGTTCCTTGTTGACACTTTAAGCAACTGGGTTGGTACAATATCTGTTTGCAGGATGTCAGTTTTGGTCTTTTTACAGAAATTGTACAAACGCTGATTCATATATTGTGAACTTGTGGCACATAATTTCATTTAAAGGCAGGCTGCTCTACAAAAATGCATAGGAGAAAAAAGCATCAGTGATATTCAAGATTATTATTTCACCTAACCAATCATGCATAGCGTTATTTTTTGTTCATTTTCAGTTTCAAAGCATATGTGCATCTTCGTAAAACAAATGTAGTGCTTAATGTACCCAGTGTGCTTTGGGACCACATTAAAATAAATGTTAACAGTGTCTCTTATGTATTCATCTTTCTTGATGAAGATTGCAACATCACACAAAACACTATTTGTATTTCACATGAACGAAATAAAGAAAAGCATTTCCATTTCTCATTCTGTTTAAGCTTTTACCCTGGAACACAGGCTATTATACACACACTTTGACTTCACAGAAATCTTTTTAGGTCTAAATGTCCTCTTTTGATCATTTGTTGATGACTTGCATTAGAAGCTTTTTGGCTCATCATTAATTCACTACGTGGAGAGTCAGAGGGTCTACATGAGGAAAATACATCAGTGGATATTAGCCTACCCTTCAGTGCTGCAGGAAGATGTCTACTGCTTCAAGGGTTACATTTCCTTTGACATCATCAGTTAGTATCAGGCAGAAGTTATAGATGGAAATGGAAAGTAGTGGAAATTGAGGCATACAGGATTTCTTCCACATCTTACCATTTACTGTGGCCAGTTATTTTACATCTGTCTGCTGGTTAGTTAATTACCACAAGAAATGCCAGTACTTGAGATAATGCCTAGTTAGTTACATGTTACAGTAATGGGATTACTTGTCTG
Organism: Sparus aurata; assembly: GCF_900880675.1. Taxonomy (NCBI): domain Eukaryota; kingdom Metazoa; phylum Chordata; class Actinopteri; order Spariformes; family Sparidae; genus Sparus; species Sparus aurata. The sequence goes on along the minus strand of NC_044187.1, from coordinate 36,025,012 downwards.
TAATGAGTGGCATTAAGAGAGATTACATTTTGATATTTAGTTTAATTTTAATTTGTAACCAATGTATTCATCTGTGACTTTGACCTTTTGGGGTCAGAATCCTTGCCTTATGCATTTGGATTTTTTCAGCAGTGTTTGTTGGTCGGTGGGCGGATTAATTAAAAACAACTAATGTTTTTTGATATTTTCGTAATTTTTCAGGTAATAATGTATGGATCCTGATGGAAAAAAATCAGCCGTATTTAAGTAGATGGTATCCATGACAGTAGAAAAGAGGACTTTTGGTCGCTCTTGTTTCTACATGCAGCATACAAAAGATGCAACATATGGGTGTGGAGGATTTGGAGTTGACACTTTTGATGGAGCTGCTGTTTGAGAGGCATGGGCTGGCATCCCAGTTTACTGTGACTGGTCACGCCACAGTCACGCACACCCTTCATGTAAGTTATATTGCAACACTATGTAAGCTTAAAGGTCCCATATTATACTGTTTTTCATCAATTTCACACAGCTGTCAGAGGTCCAACAACACTGTATTCGATATGCATTGCCCCAAACTCATATGTGGTCCTGAATTTCTGCTGTCTAAAAGTCGCTCTACTGAGCTCTACTGACAGCGGTCGGTTTCTGTGCCTGCACCTTTAAATCCTAATTAGCTCTGTCTGTCAACGCCTACTTGGAGAGCCTTGCATGCTACATCACTCTCAGGGAGAGGATTACCTTTGCACTAATAGTAGCATGCGCTAATGTTTACGGTGTATGTACTGCTATGGCTCGCTGGGATTTTTTCGTTCAACCGAACCAGTTTGACCTAGAATCGGACCCAGAAGGAGAGGCTCTTGAAGAAGTACAGAATCTGTTGCTGCAGCAGGACATTTCAGAATGGTTAGTGTGTCTGAATAATGTTAGTTTGTTGATATGTGTTGTTACAGTTACTACTATGTAGCTAATGGCTACAGCTAGCGGAAGCTGTGTTTGTCTCCAACACAGTCTCCAAACTCTTGTACACTGTTAGCATCGTCTCTGTCTCCTCAACTTAATTTCTTGACATTCATTGAGTTTATTTTGATCATTTTCATATGACACCTAAAACAAAATCCCATCACCCCGCTGAAACTACAGGTGCTATCACGATAGATCAGCTCCATAAATACTAGGGTTGGGAAAAATAATCGATTCTTAGATTAACCGCGATTCGGACGTGGATGATTCTGAATCGATTCACAAATGTCAAAAATTGATTTTCTACATGTTAATTAACAACGTAATGTTGATGGAATGCAAGTGGCGGAACACGGAAGTGCGGAAGTGCAGCACCAGGACAGTCGACGGTGTGCACACAACAAAAAACATGGGAATGTCGTGAATGTCTGTACTCACAAACAACTCATGGGTGGAACTGCACGTTTCCAGACTTTTTACTGTGACAACCAAGTTCCATCATAATATTATTAACATCAAACTCGCTTCAAATGCCATTGCATAGCGGACCGAAGCGGAGCTAGCTAGTTAGCCAATTTCTAGCTGACTTCACCATACTCGTCAGCAACTGTTAATACTATCAAACCGCGGCGTCACTTATTGGTGGCTCGGGTGCAGTTGCTGGGTCCCGTATGGGTGGGACTGATCCTTTTACGAGGGTCAGTGTCGAGGCAAAGCCAGCTTTGTTCTGACCCTCGTTACTGAAGCAGTCCGACGTGAAGTGATTAGCACACACATACAAGCTAACACGAACCACGAACACGAACTGCAGTCAGCACGTTGTCGTTAGAAATGAAACACAACCACTGATCTACTGTTGTTCTGTAGCTGGAACTAAATATAGGCACTGGTGTTGACTTTTACAACCCACAACAGAGCGATTTGTGTGTCTATGCTATTAAGCATTTCTGCTCTCAGAGAAAGAAAACTCCACATGCGTCCCTTTGATAACAAAATCTTGACAACTGCACTTGTATAATCGACATCGCCTCTTTGCAGTTTACTCTCTGTTTGAGGTGGGTGCATAACATGATCCACAGGATTTACTAAATAAAAAATGGTTGCTATAAAAAAAAACATTATGTACATAGGGTTGGACGGTCATGCTGAATTGGCATATGACGATGTCTACAGTGAAACATTGTGATGGACGATGACATTGGTGTAACCAAACCATACATCCCTGTAGTAGGTTTAAAAGCATCATAGTCTCCCCACCACATGACCGTTACTTAGCTTTTTCCAGCCTAATAAGCATCAACGATGGACGACTAGCCAAGGAAGCTAAGCTAAGAAAACTGTTTCTGAGAGAAACACCGGCCTGCAGGAAAATAAACACTGCTGCCACAAATTTAACCAAGTGTCTTGGATTTGCTTAACTGAGCAGGTTTAATAAGAAAATAATAACCCTAGAACATACTTATTAATTGTCTAACATTAGGCAAACTTATTCTGGTCATTATGATGCGAACCACCTACTGTTATGATCCCA